>NW_025920105.1:605392-692943 GCF_902686445.1 Sciurus carolinensis | reverse complement strand
ACACTCATACTTTGCTGGTGGGGCTGTAAATTAGTGCAGCCACTCTGGAAAGCAGTGTGGAGATTCCTTAGAAAACTTGGAATGGAACCACCATTTGACCCATCTATCCCACTCCTTGGCCTATACCCATAGGACTTAAAATCAGCATATTACGGAGATACAGCCACATCAATGTTCATTGCTGCTCAGTTCACAATAGCCAGATTGTGGAACCAACCTAGATGTCCTTCATTTGATGAATGGATAAAGAAACTGTGGTATATATATACAATGGAACATTACTCAGTCATAAAGAATGATAAAATTATGGCATTTGCAGGCAAATGGATGAAATTGGAGAATATCATGCTAAGTGAGATAAGCCAGTCTCAAAAAACCAAAGGATGAATGATATCACTAATAAGTGGATGATGACACATAATGGGGGGTGTGAGGGGTTAGCGTTAGGTTTAGAGTTAGGGTTAGGGAGGGGGCAAGAATGGAGGAAGTAAGGACTGTATAGAGGGCAAAGAGGGGTGGGAGGGGTGGGGGGAAGGGAAAAAATAGCAGAATGAATCAAACAACATTGCCCTATGTAAATTTATGATTACACAAATGGTATGCCTTTATGCCATGTACAAACAGAGAAACAACATGTATCCCATTTGTTTACAATTAAAAAAATACTCAGTACCACATTAAAAAAATAAATAAAATAAAAATATGAGCCAAATTACTGGAAATACAAATCATATCTCAATATTATCCCTGAATGTTAATGGCCTGAACTCATCAATCAAAAGACATAGACTGGCAGATTGGATTAAAAAGAAAAATCCAACAATATGCTGCCTGCAAGAGACTCATCTCATAGAAAGAGATACCAACAGACTAAAGGTGAAAGGATGGAAAAAAACATACCATGCACATGGACACTCATTCCAATACTTCTCAAAGTATTCCGTGTAAGAGAAGAGGAGGGAAACCTCCCAAACTCATTCTATGAAACCAATATCAGCCTGATACCTAAACCAGACAGAGACACATCGAGGAAAGAAAATTTCAGACCAATATTCTTAATGAATATTGATGCAAAATTCTCAACAAAATTTTTGCAAATTGCACACGAAAATATATTAAAAAGAATGTGCACCACGATCAAGTGCATTTTATCCCAGGGATGCAAGGTTGGTTAAACATTCAGAAATCAATCTATCCTCATTTCAGATAATGTGCACTTCAAGGCAAAGTTAGTCAGAAGGGATAAAGAAGGACATTTCATACAGCTTAAGGGAAGCATAAATCAGCAACACTTACCAATCATAAATATCTATGCCCCAAACAGTGGCTTATCCATGTACATCAAACAAATCCTTCTCAATCCCAGAAATCAAATAGACCAAAACACAATAATACTAGATGATTTTAACATACCTCTCTCACCACTGAACAGATCTTCCAAACAAAAACTGAAAAAAGAAACCATAGATTTTAATAACGCAATCAATAATTTAGACTTAATGGACATATATAGAATATACCATCCAACAAAGAGCAAACATACCTTCTTCTCAGCAGCACGTGGATCCTTCTCTAAAATAGACCATATTTTATACCATAAAACTAATGTGAGCAAATACAAGAAGATAGAGATACTACCTTATATTCTATCAGCTCATCATGGATTGAAATTAGAAATAAATGACAGAAAAAAAAAAAACAGAAACTACTCCAACACCTGGAGAATAAATAATGTGCTATTATATGATGAATGGATAACAGAAGACATCAGGAAGGAAATTAAAAATTTCTTAGAAGTAAACAAGAACAAAGACACATCATATCATAATCTCTGGGACACTATGAAAACATTAATCAGAGGAAGATTTATTTCATGGAGCGTATTCAATAAAAGAAGAAAAAGTCAACAAATAAATGACTTAACACTACAGCTTAAAGTCATAGAAAAGAGCAGATCAACACCAAAATAGTAGAAGACAAGAAATAGTTAAAATCAGAGCTGAAATGAATGAAATTGAAGCAAAGTAAACAATAGAAAAATTATCAAAATAAATAGTTTATTCTTTATAAAAAACAAAACAAAATTGATTGAATCTTAGCCACACTAACAAAGAGAAGGAGAGAGAAAACTCAAATTACTAAAATTCGGAATGAACAAGGAATATCACTACAGACACGAGTGAAATACAAAATATAATTAGAAGCGATTTTGAAAATCTATTCTCCAACAAATCAGAAAATCTTGAAGACATCAATAGGTTTCTATAGACATATGAATCACCCAAACTGAATGAGAAGGACATACACAACTTAAATAGATCTATTTCAAGTAATGAAATAGAAGCAGTCATCAAAAGCCTACCAAAAAAGAAAAGCTCGAGACCAGATGGGTTCTCAGCCAAGTTTTACAAAACCTTTCAAAAAGAATTCATTCCAATACTTCTCAAAGTATTCCATGTAAGAGAAGAGGAGGGAACCCTCCCAAACTCATTCTATGAAGCCAATATCAGCCTGATACCTAAACCGAACAGAGACACATCGAGGAAAGAAAATTTCAGACCAATATCCTTAATGAACATTGACGCAAAAATTCTCAACAAAATTTTCAGCAAATTGCACACGAAAATATATTAAAAAGAATGTGCACCACGATCAAGTGGGTTTTATCCCAGGGATGCAAGGTTGGTTAAACATTCAGAAATCAATAAATGTAATTCATCATATCAACAGACATAAAGTCAAGAATCACATGATTATTTTGATAGATGCAGAGAAAGCATTTAATAAAATACATCATCCATTTATGCTCAAAACACTAGAAAAAATAGAGATAGTGGGAACATTCCTTAACATTGTAAAGACCATCTATGCTAAGCCCATGGCCAATATCATTCTAAATGGTGGACACCTGAAAGCATTCCCCCTAAAAACTAGAACAAGGCAGGGATGCCCTCTTTCACCAATTCTATTCAACAATGTCCTCAAACTCTAACCAGAGCAATTAGACAGATCAAAGAAATTAAAGGGATATGAATAGGAAAAGAAGATCTCAAACTATCCTTATTTGCTGATGACATGATTATATATTTAGAGGAACCGGAAAATTCCAGCAGAAAATTTTAGAAATCATGAGTGAATTCAGTAAAGAAGCAGAATATAAGATCAATGCTCATAAATCCAGTGCATTTTTATACATAAGTGATGAATTGTCAGAAAGAGAAGTTAGGAAATCTACTCCATTCACAATATCCTCAAAATAAAAAATACTTGGGAATCAATTTAACAAAAGAGGTGAAAGACCTTCACAATGAGAACTACAGAACACTAAAAAAAGAAATTAAAGAAAACCTTCGAAGATGGAAAGATCTCCCATGTTCTTGGATAGGCAGAATTAATATTGTCAAAATGGCCATACTACCAAAAGTGCTATAAAGACTCAATGCAATTCCAATTAAAATCCCAATGATGTACCTTACAGAAATAGAGCAATCAATTATGAAATTCATCTGGAAGAATAAGAAACCCAGAATAACTCAATCAGTTGTTAGCAGGAAGAGTGAAGCAGGGGGTATCACAATACCAGAACTTCAACTATACTACAAGGCAATAGTAACAAAAACAGCATGATATTGGTACCAAAATAGACAGGTTGATCAGTGGTACAGAATAGAGGACATGGACACAAACACAAATAAATACGATATTCTCATACTAGACAAATGTGCCAAAAATATGCAATGGAGAAAAGGAAGTCTCTTCGACAAATGGTGCTGGGAAAACTGGAAATCCATATGCAGTAGAATGAAACTAAACTCCTATCTTTCACCCTGCACGAAACTCAACTCAAAATGGATCAATGACCTCAGAATCAGACCACAAACACTTCATTTTATAGAAGAGAAACGTAGGTCCAAATCTTCAACATGTTGGCCCAGGATCAGACTTTCTAAACAGAATTCCCATAGCACAAGAAATAAAAGCAAGAATCAATAACTGGGACAGATTCAAAATGAAAAGTTTTCTCTCAGCAAACAAAAATTATCAGCAATGTGAAGAGAAAGCCTACAGAGTGGGAGAAAATCTTTGCCACTCATACTTCAGAGAGAGCACTAATGTCCAGAATCTATAAAGAACTCAAAAAACTCTACACCAAGAAAACAAATAACCCAATCAACAAATGGAAATGAACAGACACTTCATAGAAGAAGATGTACAAGCAATCAACAACATATGAAAAAAATGTTCAACATCTCTAGTAATAAGTGAAATGCAAATCAAAACTACCTTAAGATTCCATTTCACCCCAATTAGAATGGTTATTATCAAGAATACAAGCAAAAATAGATGTTGGTGAGTATGTGGGGAAAAATGTACACTCATACATTGCTAGTGGGGTTGCAAATTAGTGCAGCCACTCTGGAAAGGAGTGTGGAGATTCCTCAGGTAACTTGGAATGGAACAACCATTTGACCCAGCTATCCCACTCCTTGGCTTATATCCGAAAGACTTAAAAGTAGAATACTATAAAGATGCAGTGACATCAATGTTCATAGCTGCTCAATTCACAATAGCCAGATTGTGGAACCAACCTAGATGTCCTTCAATTGATGAATGAATAAAGAAACTGTGGTATATGTATACAATGGAGTATTACTCAACCATAAAGAATAATAAAATTATGGCATTTGCAGGCAAATGGATGAAACTGGAGAATATCATGCTAAGTGAGACAAGCCAATCTCAAAAAACCAAAGGATGAATGATCTCACTGATAAGCGAATGGTGACACACATGGGTGGAGGGGCAAGAATGGAGGAAGGAGGGACTGTATAGAGGAAAAAGAGGGGTGGGAGAGATGTGGGGGGTAGGGAAAAAGAGCAGAATGAATCAAACAACATTACCCTATGTAAATGCATGATTATACAATTGGTATTCCTTTACTCCATGTACAGAGAATCAACATTTATCCCATTTGTTTACAATAAAAGTAAATTTAAAAAAACTGCTGTTTCTCAAAATAATGCCAACAATGCAGTGAGATAAGAAAACATACAGTGCCAGATAATTATAGTATATTTCCTGCCTAAACTTTATACACATAATGTTTAATCTTCATACTAATCAATAAATAAAGACAATATTTCAGTAGAGAGAAGAAAAGGCTAAAATGTAAAGCAGCAAGTTTATTCAAATGAATATCAAAATACTTAATAAACTTAAGAAAAAATCAATTAAATTACTTATAAAATAAGTAAATTTAAGGTTACAACAAGATAGAAAAAATTCATCTATCAGGATGATTAACATGAAAATATAAAACATACTAAATATTGTTTATGACCTCAGTGCAATATGGACCCTCATGTGACACTGGTACAACCATTATGGAAAAATATGTGGTGTACTTTAGAACTATATCTCATGACCTAAACAGTGCACTGCAAGTAACTATATTTCAAATATAAATATGTATATATCTTTTATGTGTTTAAAAATGGGCATTCCTAATAGGACTATTTACTATAACCTAAAAACTATACCTAAAAATTCCCATAGATAATAGATTGAATAAATATAAGTATGATGTACATTTTCTCAGTGAAATACTTTTATGATCATACTTAATAATAATGTATGACATGCTTAAAAATTGCTAATGGATTACAATTCAAATATACCTGCACAAAATATGAGTATTTGGGGTGAAGGATATATAAATTATAGGAATTTAGCCTTGTGCATTATATGCACATATCAAAACATCAAACTGCAGTTCAGAAATGAAATGGATGGAAGTTGAAACAATGGTGGAAAGTGGCAATCTTGTTCTCCTCAAAATGCAGAAAGGAAGCAGTGAAGGAAAAACAGAATTGGTAGGTGGATGAAAAAATATGTGCTCTAAGACTCAACATTACAAATTCTGAAACTTGGAAGGACATGGAGATGGGTACCAGAGTAGAAAATAAAATAAGAGTTCCCCAACTCCCAACCTGAACAAAGGTGGGGGAATAGGGGAGGGGCAATAAAGAGAGAAAGAGGAAAATAGAGGGAACAGAAAAATGCTTAAACTACACCAGTTAAAACATTTGGAAAGGCAGAAAAAATTTAAAATGTGACAGGATCAGCAGGGTTCTTAAAACACAGCAAATATTTAAACTCAAATCATAAAAAGAAAGCTGAGTGAGGGGTCTGCAGCCATCTTTGGAGCCCTTAGTTGACCACTCACCTCCTTTAAACAACAGGGTTTTTTCCCCTGCCCAGACAGCCAGGAATTAAACCATAGGGAAATCCCCTTCAGTGGGACCACTTAATAATCCAGCCAGAAAGAATTTCTAGAAGGACAACTCAAAGCCTGCTAAAACTCCCTCTCCCTCATTCTGAACAAGATGAAGGGAGTGTGGTGCACACCTGTGTCAGAAATGTACCTAACCCAGCACTCTTCTCAGCCTCTGCAAACCAGGCAGAGATAGAAAACTCTATGCAGTTTCCACTCAACTCAGAGAAAGAGAAACAAATCAGCTTACACCTCCAGGAGAGGAAAGTGGATTCATTAGGGCAAAAGAATCCTCAACCAGTAATGTTGTGGGGAGGCACCATGAGAAGCCTAGCAAATACCCCTGAGATCATGGGGCCATACCAGAGGGAAGCTGCCTGAATATATTGTGATATACAGATGCAATTCCTGAATGGTGGCAGCTGTAATAGAAGTCTTCCAGGATAAGTTCCCTTAACACCCTAGGAAACTTATGCTGAAGATACCTGTGAAGATAGTCAGAGGAAATTCAATTAAGGCTGAAAATTACTAGAGCCTAGGCAACAGGAAGTGTATGCTTCCCGCCTCAAATGGAAACCAGCCAGATGCATGATCTCAACAATATTCAGCCATCAAGAGACTCACTTCACAGGTATTGGCACCCAGACTGAAGGTGAAAGGATGGATAAGACATAACATTCACATGGGTCTCCTAAGCAAGCAAGAGTAGCTATTTTTATATCAGATAAGTGGATTTAATTCACCATTATTCAGAAGAGACAAAGACAGTCATTTCATACTGCATAAGGGAATTGTACATCAGAATGTGTAATAAAAGTTGATAACTATGCCATGAACAATGGAGTATCTATGTTATAAAGCACACACTTCTCAATATGAAGAATCAAATAGACTATATTACAATACTTTGGGGTGAATTTAATCCACCTCTCTCACCACTGAGTGGATCATGCAAACAAAATAAGTAAATATTCTACAGAACTAAAGACTACAAGTAATAATAGGGACCAAAAAGACATCTATAGAATATCTTATCTATGAAATAACTTTAACATAGAAACACATGAAATATTTTCTAACTGAGACAGTATTTTAGGTTACAAACTAAATCTTAGCAAATACCAAAAAAAAAAAAATAGATTTAATACCTTATGTTCTATCAGACCATAATGGGCTGAAAGTAGAAATCAATGATAATCCAAACAGAAATCATCATAACTACTGGATGTTAAATAATACACTTTTGAAGGATGAATAGATAGCAGAAAAATTTAAGGGAAAATAAATTTGGTTTTAGAAATAAATGAGAGTGGTGATATAAAATATCAAAATTTCTAGAACACTATGAAGGCAATTCTAAAAGCAAAGTTTATATCATTTAGTTCATACATTAAAAGAATAGAAAGATACCAAATAATCTAACATTATATCTCAAGGCCCTAGAAAAAGAACAAACCAACATCAAAATCATCACAAGATATGAAATGATCTAAAGCAATCAAAATCAATGAAACTGAGAATAAAAAATTAAGATCAATTAACCAAAGTGTTGATTTTTTAAAAGGATAAATAAGGTTCATCAATCCTTAGGCAAACTACCAAAAGATAGAGTGACAAACATCAAATTAATAAAATTTGAGATAAAAAAGAAATATCACCAGAGATACTACTGAATTCCATAGGATCATCAGAAAATATTTTGAAAATTTATACTCCAAAAGGCTAGAAAATCTTGAAGATATTGATAAATTCCAAGGGATATATGGCCTGTACATATTGAACCATAAGGATATAGAAAACAGATCCACATCAAATAAAGAGATTCAAGTATGTATCAAAAGGCTGCCAAGAAAGAAAAGTCCAGGACTTGAAGGTTTCTCAGTGAGTTTTCCCAGACATTTAAAGAAGAACTAATAGCAATCTTCCTCAAATTATTCAATGAAGTAGAAAATGAGGGAACAATACCTAACACATTCTATGAAGCCAGTATTACTCTGATTCTAAAACCGGGCAAAAAAATGCAAGAAAGTTCAGAGAAGAAATGTTTGGGTTATAAGAGTCTTAAACCAATTAGTGATTTAATCACCTGTTAGGATTAATTGAGTGGTAACTGAAGGCAGGTAGGGAGTGGCTGAAGGATGTGGGATATTGGGGCATGACATTGGCATATATGTTTTGTATCTGGTGAGTGAACTTTCTCTCTCTCTCTCTCTCTCTCTCTCTCTCTCCTCTCTCTCTCTCTCCCTCCTAATAATCATATGATCAGCTTATCTCTTCCACACAATTCTTCCATGATGTTCTGCCTCACTTCAAGCTCCAAGGAATGGAGCCAGATTTCCATGGACTTATACCTCTGAAACCATGATCCCTCAAGGAAACTTTTTTCCTCCTCTACAATTATTATGGTTGGGTCTTTTAATCACAGTAACGAAAAAGCAGACTAAACAGAAAGAAAACTACAGACCAATATCCTTGATGAACATAGATACAAAATTTCTTAATAAAATATTGGCAAACAGCATGGAAAAGCACATTAAAAGATCAAGTGCATCACAATCAAGTGGGATTTATCCCAGGGATGCAATGTTGGTTCAACATATGGAAATCATAAATGTAATACAACACATAAATGAATATAAGGGTAAGAATCATGTGGTTATTTCAAGATATATAGAAAAAGCACTTGAAAAAGTAGAAAACACATTTTTAATATACTAGAGAAACTAGGGATAGAAGAAAATTACCTACACATTGTAAAGGTTATATATGATAAACCTAAGGTAGGCATTATACAAAAGGAGAGAAATTGAAAGCATTTTCTCTAAAAACAGGAAAAGCAAGCATGCCCACTTTTCCCAGTATTATTCAATGTAGTCCCTGAAATTTCAGTCAGACCAATTAGGCAAAAGTATAAAATTAAATATATATAGAAAAGAAAACAGTTCCAATTATTTCTGTTTGCTGACTACATGATCCTAAATTTAGAAGAACCAACAAAATCCAACAGAAAACTTTTAGAATACATAAATAAATTGAGGAAAATAGCAGGATGCAATGTCGACACCCATAAATCTGTGACATTCTTATCTACAATGATTAATCTGCTGAAAAAGAAATTGGGAAAATTATACCATTCACAATAACCTCAAAAATAAATAAAATACTTGGGCATCAACCTAGGAAAAGAGGTGAAGTACTTCTGCAGTGAAAATTAAAGAACACTGAAGAAAGAAATTGGAGAATACCTTAGAAGAAATACAAAATAGGTCTGGGGATGTAGTTCAGTGTTCAAGTGCCCAGTACCTTCCAAATATGAAAAACATGTCATATGAGTTACTGGTTGAAGTTGAGATACTTATAAAATATCCAAGAAGAAAGAGTTATTAGACTAGTAAGAATCTAATGCAGGGGTCAAGAGGAAAATTACTTCTGGAAATATAAATTAGAGATAAATGAAGTAAAAGGGAGATAGATTAAAAATATAGAAATTGTAAAAATTTTTGAAAAAACCTATAGAATGAATGAAGGTCATAAAATATTTGCATGTAAGAGAAAAATGAAGACAGATTAGTCAAAAAAATTAAATCACTAAAAACTGAGATGGAGTTATGACAATAAACTATCAGCTCTTGATAAGGCATGTGGCATTCATCACTGACCACTTCTATGAAGTGACATCCTTCAATATGCCCTTGGGACCAGTCACAATTCTACCTTTCCCAAACATGTATTTAGTATTTATCCATTTAAAAAAATTAAATGATATGTGATGATTGTACACATTTATGGGTCACAGATATAATATTTTGATTTGTGTATAAACATCAGGATACTTAGAAAATCTATTACCTGAAATGTGAATCAAGTCTTCTTTTGGGACATTCAAATTTCTGTTTTCTATTTTGAAATTCATAAATTATTGTTGACAACATTCACCCTCCTATGCTAGGAACCATGAGTACTTAATCTCTCCTATATGCTGTGAGAGCATACAGGATAGAGTATAATCTTAGTCTAGAGACTGAGAAAAAGTATTCTCAATTGGATCACAAATAGATCAAATTATGAAGTGTTTGTAACAGGTAGGTGAGGAGAAGTGCAAATATTCTTTCAGGAAAATGAAAAGTAGTGATAGACTCTCTTCAGAAAGACAGCATAAATTATAACAGTCACTGGCAAACATTATTGGAAAATCATGGAGTGCATATTAGGCTGTGCACTAATGGAAATAATGTTACAAAAAAGGCAAGGGCCAAAACACATATGTTCCTGTCATGTATCTTAAAGATATCAGTAGAAATATTTTAGCAAAAAAAAATCATTAAAGTTTTGAAGCAGTGTGCCGATCTGGTGGGGGACATTTGTATTTCTATTTCATAATACTATTTTGCTGTAATCTGGAAAGCAAGTTCAATGACAAAAGTTTGCACTTAGTGAAATGACTAAGAAAACAGTTCTTCAGGAGAAACTAGGTGCAGTTGTCTACTTGGTGTAAGAAAAGATGTAGAAGAGGGAATGATTTCCAATTTATTAGGACTTGAAATAGGCAGTAAACACACATCATGTAGGCTATATTTTTTTAAAGTGTTGAATAAAAATTCTAGAAACCAAGAGTTCTCTCAGAGAGAAAATTTTTAAAAGAATTCATTGAGTACGAAAAGTGCTAGAGAAAAGGATTGGTCTTGAGATACACTGCGTAAGCCACCAGAATTATGGAAAAGAAGCACTTGGGAAATTATCTTCCAGCTCTAAAAGATCAGAGTATTTTATAATGGAAGTTTATGGAGAAGAACATATATTGCTCATATTGAACCTATGTTGGCTCCAGATGAGAACAGAAGGGCAATGCAAAGTTAGGAAATTTTGAGGATAGGACAAGTTTGGGAATGTAAGAAGAGCTGCTGTTCGTTGACTGGTAGGGAATGTAAAGCACCTTGATGTGCATGCTCCTGGGACTTTGAATGGAGGTTTGAAATGTAAACTTAGAAGTTAGGAGCAGTTCTTTTGCTCTGATTTCTCTGTTCTTTTGGAACTGTTAGTTGAATTGCTTTATTAACATCTCCTCTATTCCATTCTCTGACTTATAACAAAATTAAGACATCTCATTTTTCATCAGTGGAAATTGTAACTTTCTGTTTCTAATGTAGAAACTAGATATTTGGAAGCATGAATCAATAAAATAGGGAAAATCTTTCACTTTCCAAATTTACCTTGGGGCAGAAGAAGTTTTAGTGTGAATTATGGATGCATTGAAGCTGAGATACCCTTTACACGTGTAGACAAAGAAGTTCAGAAGAAAATGTGGCATTCAATATATATTAAAGTTCATTTCCTTAATTGAATACATAAATGATTGAATAAAGAAGACATTTAATGAGTTTATTTGTTAACAAGAGAAGCAGAACATACTCACTGGTGAATATTAGAATTGCACAGATAACTAAGTTACTTGTCATAGGTCATCTGGAAGCATCAATGAAAGATTTAAAATAAATAATTATATATCATCAATAAAAATGTGGAAAAATAAAATAAATTGGAAAGGAAGTGCAAGATTTTATGAAATTATATTGAGGCCAGATGCTATTTTCTTTAAAATTGCAACACTTTCTGTGAATGTCTGATACACTAGATTCACTGGAATTTTATTCATACACATGACTATGTGAATTTCATAATCTTATAAGTGGATTTTTTTATATGTTACTTCCAGTCTTGTCTTTAGAACATACCATGGAAATATGAGATAAGTGGGATTTGTAAGGAGAAAAATAATTATTTTTATTGTATCATCATGAATAAATTTATAAGAAAAAATGTAATTAAATTATCATGACATATATTATATATAAAAAGTGCACTTATAGATTATATGCCTATAAGAATATTTCTTTCTTTATATCTTTATTTATTTATTCTTATGTGGTGCTGAGGATTGAAGCCAGGGCCTAACACATGCAAGGCAAGTGCTCTTCCACTGAGTCATAGCCCCAGACCCAAGAATAATTTCTTTAAATTAGCATTCACTAATGTTATCCATTATTCAGTAGTATTTCTTACAAGTTGTATCTTATTTTAATTCATCCTTTCCTATTCTATTTGCTATGAGAGATTAAATATAATATTTTAAGTATAATGATATCATATTGGAATATATATTTTTTCAGTTCAAATAAAATCTTCTCTAATTTTATAATCAATTTTGTCCTAGCATGATTTAATTTACTGAAAATAGGGCATACTAGTAGTATATATCAGCAATTTATGATCTTTCAATAGAGGAAAATTTATATTTTGATTTTGAAAATTGTTTCCAAGGATAAGAGCATCTTATGTACATAGACATTAAGGTATTTATTCTATAGTACATTTCCTGGGCATGCAATTATTTTGAATATTTCCTTATGGTGCATTGTTGAATGTGGGTTATTTTAATCTACTAGTACACTGGAATGCAACCGAGCTCTCTCTTCAAATCTACCAATATGTGATTACATATTTAAGTGCTATAATGGCAAGAGCATATATGTATTTATCATTAAATTCTTCAGATACATTGATTCCTTTATCAGTATACATTTACCATCTTTGTCTTTTTATATCATGATTGACTTAAAGATTTTTTCTGATTGATATGTAGCAATTACCTTGCATTTTTGTTTGGTTTGGTTTCAAATTTCATGGAATATTTTTCTCTATACTGTTACTTTCCAACTTTGTACATCTTTACGTTGGCATGAATCTCTTGTAGGGAATGTGCAGATATAGTGCTCAATCATATTTTTTGAGTGGAGAATCCAATCATGTTTTTACATATATTTCAAAGGACAGATGTACCAGTTTAAATTTTCTCTAATAAAGCCTCCAATAAGAGAGGAGTCTCTTCAATTATTATCAATAGTGAAAATTTCAACTTCTTTAATTAATTGGAATTTAACTTATAGTTACATATTATTTATTGAAGACTTTGAAAAAGTAAATTTTGTCATAGTTTTTTTATCCTATTACCTAATAATAATGCCTCAAGTTTTTCACTGAATAGTTATTCAGCAGTACTTGTCAGACATCAGAGTAACAATGATCATCACCATTACCATCATCATCATCGTTACCTTATATTTTTTAACCAGTATGGGGAGAATTAAGTCAGGATGCAGAGAAGATGGAGAATGGGTGGTAGAGGGGAGCTCACCCATAGGCCACAGAATAACCAGAGCAATTTTAGGGTAGGAGAGACTTAGAGCAGGATCCAGAGAAGGCTGAGCAAAATTAGATGAGGAGTTCTTCACCACAGGAGCCAGAGAAACAGATTTATCTTGGAGGAGGGGATGCTCATCAAGATGACTCACTAGCATTGACCCTAATCAAGAGAGTCCCTTGGGCTAAGGTCTCAGTCACCTCAGGGATCGTGGGAGACTGGTGCTTCTGCAAAGGTCAAGGGAAGTCCTCTATGATGATGGGAAATGCCTGACTCAGCAGCTCTAGAAAATTTTCTCTCCTGTCAAAAGAGTGGAGCCAGTGACATATCAAAGAAGATCCTAAAAGTACATATATAAGTGATTTCCATTCACTGCACAGGAAGATGTTATAAATTCTGGGTATGCTACTTCATCCATAAGAACTCAGCCACTTGAGCAATTGCATGGAAATGGTGAACAACGAGTGGGGTAACGAGGTCCTCAGTGCTGTGGGAATTGACATCCATCGACATTCTCTTGGGTTTTCAGGCATTGATGAGGAGCCTGTCTGCATGGCAGCCTCAAAGGCCTATGAAGATTGTTGGAAAGAGGAAGTATTCACCTCTCTCCAAGTTAAAACAGTTTTGTTGGCCTTGACACACAGATTAGGCCTCAGATGGTGTACTGACAAGAGCCAGAATGGTACACACTCAGATTTCAGTAAGAGAATTAAGTTGCCTAGGGCTCAATGGGGAGTGAGTACTGGTGGTACAAGTGTGCCCTCTCACAGTATCTACAGGTGACTAAGCACTAGTGGGAGAGTGTTGCTCACCCAAAGGACTCAGAGAACCTTGAAAAATGGTGTGGGAAGGGAGAATAAATACAGGACTCAGACAAGACTGAGCACTGTTGGTAGAGGTGCGGTCTCTCAGAAGACTCAGAAGACCATAACTAATGGTGGGGAAGTTGAGATAAAACAGAACACAGGAAAGGCTGAGCAATATTAGAATACCTGTGATCACACAGGAGAATCAGAGAATGGTTACATAACATTGGCTATGGGAATTTAGCACATGGCCCCAAGGAGATGGAGAAATGCTGGGTGAGAGATGCTAACCAGAGGTCCCAGATTATACTGATCACTACTGGATGAGGAACACATACCCAGAGGACTAAGGAGATAGTGGAGGGTAAGGGAAAATGCCAAAAAAATATTCAGGAAAACCTGAGAACCTGTGTGCAATGTTACTCATTACAGGACTAAGATGACAATGAACAATGATGGATCAGGGGAGACTTAGGGCAGGAACAAAAGAAAACTGAGCACTGGTGGGAGAGAGTGCTCAAAGAGAAGACTCAGAAGATCCTGAGCAATGGGGTTTGAGAGGAGTTTTATGGAACAACCCAGAGAAGACAGAGCAAAAATAGATGAGGTTTGCTTGAATACAGGATCCAGAGGACACTGAGGTCTTTTAGCAGAGAGGTTCTCACCTGTAATGTGGTGAGTATTGGAAACTTTTGCAGAATACTACTTGGGCCAATTAGTGGCCTCAAGTATGGTGGAATTATCCTATTTCAGAGGTCTAAAGAATCCTCCATAAAGATGGGAAATTGTCCTTGATTCATTTCACACTGTCTTTTGAAATTATGTATTGTGCCTGACTCAGAGATGCTAGGAGGTTTTTTCTCTTGTAGAAAGGTTGCAGCCAGTGACATATCAGAGAAGATCTTAAAATTACTTAAATATATGCTTTCTATCATCTGCTCAGAGAGATGTTAGAAATCCTGGGCATGCTATATCACCCATTAAATCTCAACCATTTGAGCAATGGTGTGGAAATGGTGGATGATGTGTGGTAGAATGGTAGAATAATGTCCTCAGTTTTGTGGGAAGTGGCATTCATTAATATTGTCTTGGTTTTTCTGACATTTTTTAGGAGCCTCTCTGCATGGCAGCATAAAAAGGCTTATTGAGGATGTTGTAAAGTAGAAGTATCCACATCTCTTTAATTTTCCACAGCAGTGTTGGTAAGGACATGAAGGTAAAGGCTAAGATATTGTACTCATAATATTATACTCATATTAGCCAGGATGGGACTCACCCAGAGACATCACTAAGATAAATAAGTTGCATAGGGCTCAGTGGAGAATAAGCACTGGTTGCAGTAGTGTGTCCAGCCACAGTATACACAGGGGACTGAGGACTGATGGAAGAGGGGGGCTCACCCACAGAACTCAGAGAATCATGAACAATGGTGCAGGAGGGGAGATTAAAGACAGGACCCAGAGAATACTGAGCACTGATTGGAGAGGGGGTTCACCCACATAACTCAAAAGACCATGGGAAATTTTGGGGTAAGTGAGGTTAAGACAGAACCCAAAAAAGACTGAGCAATGTTAGGCTATTTATGATCACACACAGGAGCCAGAAGAGACTGAGATAAGATTGGTTACAGGAACTTAGCACATGGTACAGAAGAAAATGAGCACTGCTGGGTGAGGGTTGCTCACTCTGAGGTACCAGAAAAATCTGAGAACAACTGGATGAGGGCCACTCACCCAGAAAACACAGATGAGACAGTATACTTGAGGATAAGTGGCACTCCAAGTTAATATTCTGGAAAAATTGAGCATCTGTGTGACAGGCACTCTCCAGAGGTCTCAGATGAAACTAATGGTGTGTGAAGGAAAATTAAGGAACAGGACCTAGAGAAGACTGAGCACCCTCATGTGTGGGGCACTCACTCATTGACCCAGAGGTGTCTGAGGAAGGATTTCCTTGGGGAACCTGGAAGAGGACAGAGAGAAAACTCAGCACTCTAAGTTGAGGGGCTCACCAAAAGGACACAGAGAGAAATAAGCAAGGAATTGTTATGGAACTCAGAATAAGAAACAGAGAAGACTGATCACTCTTTTGTGAGGCTCGCTCACCACTATACCCAAAGGAGACTGAGGAAAGACAGTTTAGGCAAACTCAGCAGCTTTAACAAAGAAGACTGAACCATGTTAGGAAAATGGGTTATCACAAAGAGTATCCAGAGGAATCAGAGCACTAGTGGGTGAGGTTGATTACCCACAGGACTTAGAGTACCCTGAGCAATGATGGATCAGTGGATATTTAGGGCAGGACATAGACATGACTGAGCACTGGTAGGAGAGGTGCACTCAGCCAGAGGACTTAAAAGACCCTGAATAATGATGGGTGAGGGTAGATTTGTGACAGGACCAAGAGTAAACTGAACACTGGAGGGAGAGGGTTGTTCATCCATAGGATAGAGAAGACCTTGAGAAATGGTGGGGGAGGGGATGCTTAATGTGGAACCCAGAGAAGTTGGAACAAAGTTACATGAGGTTGACTTGATGACAGGGTACAGAGGAGACAGACATCTGTTGGAAGAGGGATATTTTAAAGAGGACTCTGTTATTTTAGAGGTGGTGGGAGAGTGGGGCTTTTTGAAATGTCTTAGGAAGTGCTCCATTATGATGAGAAATTGTTCTTGGTCATATTTTATGCTGTCCCTTGAGTGTGTGTATTGTTCTTGATTCAGACATCCTAGGAGGTTACTCTCTTGTCAAAAGAGTGCAGTCAGTGGCATATCAGAAAATATCCTGTAAAACACTTAAATATATGCTTTACATCCACTACAAAAGCAGATATTAGAAATCATGACCATGCTATCTCACCCACCAGAGCTCAGACACTTGAGCAATGGTGTGGCAATGGTGGATAATGAGTGGTGAAATAAGGTACTCAGTACTGTGGAAACTAAAATCCTTTAAAATTGTCTTTGGTTTTCAGGCATGTGTGAGGAGCCTGTCTTCATGGCAGCACCAAAGACTTATTCAGGTTATTCAAAAGAAGAAGTATGTATAGTTCTCCAAGTTTACACAGTCCTGTTTGCCTGGACACACAGATGAGTCCAGTGATGGTGTTCTGATATTATCAGAAAAGGGGCATACTCAGAGTTCAAGATGGGAATGCTGTTACCAGAGTCCATTGGAGTTTGGGCACTTGTAGGTGAAGGGAGTCCACACAGTATACCCAGAGGGGCCTGAGTGCTGGAGAAAGTGAAGTGCTTGCCCACAGGACTTAGAAAAGTCAGAGCAAAGGTGGAAGTAAAAACATTAAGGACAGTTTCCAGAGATGCCAGATCACTGGTGGGAGAAGTGTGATTAAAAAGATGACACAGAAGAGACATAATACTGGTGGGTAAGAGGCACTCAAAAACAAAATTCAGAGAATGTGTGCAAGTGCCACTCATCAGAGGACTCAGAGGACCCTGAGAAATGGTGTCTGAAAAGATATTAAGGAGAGACACAAAGAAGACTGAGCACTGTCAGGTGAGGGGTGGTCACCCACAGGATGCAGAGGAGTCTGAGCAAGGATTATGTTGGGAAACCTGGAATAGAAGAAAGAGAAGACTGAGCACTCAAATGTGAGGGGCACTCTCCAAAAGGACCCAGGGAAGAATGTGCAAGTAATGGTTAGGAAACTCAGAATAAAGAATGAGAGAGAACTAAGCACTGGTAGGTAAGTGGTGCTCTCTCACAGAATCAAAAGTACACAGAATGACAGGTTAGGTGAACTTAACATCTTAATCAAAGAAGGTTGAGCCATGTTAGGAGAGGGACTATAACCAAGAGGATGAAGTGCAATCAGAGCACTTTTATGTGAGGGACTCTGACACACAGGGCTCAGAGTGCCCTGAGCAAAGTTGGATCAGGGGAAATTTAAGAAAGGACAGAGAAAAGATTGAGCACTGGGAGGGAGAGGGGCACTCAAACAGAGGACTCAGAAGATTCTGAACACTGATGGTTGAGAAAAGGTTTAGGTCACAACTGAGAAAAGACAGAGCAAAAAGAGATGAGGGGTGCTTGAATACATGATCCAGAGGTAGCTTAGGGAGAGTGGTTCTTACCATAGTGCTGAGATTTGGAATCCTTTGGAGAGTATCCCTTGGGTCAATGTTTTACTGACCTCAGATATGGTGGAAATGGTTCCATTTCAATGCTTTGAAGAAATCATTCATAATGATTGAAAGTTGTCCTTGACCACATTTCACACTATATTTTGAAAGTGTGCATTGTGCCTGACTCAGAAGTACTAGAAAGTCTCCTGTCTTGTCAAAAGAGAGCAATGAGTGACATATCAGAAAAGATCCTGAAAATACTTAGATATATTCTTTCCATCCACTGTTCAGAAATATATCAGAAATTCTGGGCATGCTGCCTCATCCAGAAGAATGCAGCCACTTCAACAATGGTGTGAAAATGGTGCAGGATGAGCAGTAGAATGAACTACTGTGTCCTGTGGGCATTGACATCTTTAAAATTGTCCTGGATTTTCAGGCATTGGTCAGGAGCCTGTCTTCATAGCACCAAAGTCCTATTGAGGTTGCTGGAAAGTTTAAGTGTCTACATCTCCCCAAGTTTCCATACTAGTGTTGGTATGAACACACAGATAAGGCCAGAGATGGTGTACTGACAAGAGTCAGAATGTGTCTCACACAGACATTTTATTAAGAGAGACAAATTGCCTAGTACTCAGTGGAGGGTGAGCACTTCTGGCAGAAATGTGCCCACACCAAAAACCCAGAGGGAACTGAGCACTGGTGGGATAGGGGCGCTCACCCACAGGACTCAGAGAACCCTGAACAATGTTTCATGAGGAAAGATTAAGGTCAGGACACAGAGAAGACTTAGCTCTAGTGGGCAAGGGGCCCTCATGCACCAGACTCAGAAGACCATGGGCAATGGTGGGATAAGTGAGGTAAAGACAGAATCCAGAAAAGGCTGAGAAATGTTAGGCTATGTATGATAACATAACATGAGCCAGACAGGGGAGGGATAAGATTGGCTATGGGAACTTAGCACATGGCCCAGAGGAGACTGAGCACTGCTGGATGAGGGGTACTCACAAAGAGTCACAGTATACTCTAGCACTGCTGGATGAAGTGTGCTTGTCCAGAGGACACAGAGGAGAAAAATATTGAATGTTAAGGGACAATCCAAAACAATACTCAGGGAATAGTGAGAACCTGTGTGTGAAAGACACTCATGAGAGGACTCAGATGACCCTAGCAATGGTGTTTGAAGTGAGATTTAGAACATGACCAAGAGAAGAGTGAGCACTAACAGGTGAGGGGCACTCATCAATAAGACCCATAGGAGTCTGTGTCAGGGTCATCATGGGGAACCTGCAAAGGTACAGAAAGAAGAGTGAGCATTCTAAGGTGAGATACACTAGTAAAAAGACCCAGAGAAGAATGAGTAAGGAATGGTTATGGAACTCAGAATAATGAACCCAAGAAGAATGAGCACTGTTAGGTGTGGTGAAGTCACATGCAGGACCTTAATGAGACTTAGTAAAGATAGGTTACATGAACTTAGCAGCTTTAACACAGAAGGCTGAGCCATGTAAAGAAAGGCGCTATCACCAAGAGGTCCCAGTGGAATTAGAGCACTAGTGAATGAGCACGCTTACCAACAGCCCTCAGAATATACTGTGCAATGGTGGATGAGGGGAGATATAGGACAGGACTCAGAGAAGACAGAGCACTGGTGGGAGAGAGGCACTTACCCAGAAGACTCAGAAGACCCTGGGCAATGATAGCTGAGAAGAGGTTTAGGGCAGAACCAAGAGAAGACAGAGCAAAGATAGATGTGATGTGCTTGGCTGCAGGATCCAGAAAAGATGGTGGTCTTTTGTAAGTGTGGTTTTCACCTATTGTGCTCAGCATTTTTGGTACATTTTCAAGAGTGTACCTCAGGCCAAAATTTCAGGAACCTCAGCTATGGTGGGAATGCTTTCATGTCAAAGGACTAAAGCAGTCCTCCATAATGATGGGAAATTGTCCTTGGCCATATTTCACACTGTCTTTTTAAGGTATGCATTTTTGTTTTACTCTAAGTTCCTAGGATGTGTCCTCTGTTGTCAAAAGAGAGTAGTCAGTGACATATCAGAGAAGATCCTGAAAATACTTAGATATGTGGTTTCCATCCACTGTTCAAAAAGACCTCAGAAATCCTGGTCATGCTACATTACCCATAAGAACTCATTCACTTCAGAAAATGTATGAAAATGTTGGATGATGTGTGGTTGAAGGAGGTTCTCAGTGCACTGGGAATTGACATTCATTAAAATTGTTTTGGGTTTCAGGCATTGGTGAGGAGAGGCTCTGCATGGCAACACCAATGACTTACTTGAGGCTTTTGGAAAGAGGATGTATCCACATCTCTCCAAGCGAGTTCAATAATGTTGACCTGGACATGCTGATAAGGCCAGAAGTGGTGTAATAACATCAGTGGAATGGGTCTTTCCTGACCAGATAATTCTTTTGGAGAACCAGGTTGCCTGGGGCTCAGTGAAGAATAACCATTGATGGTAGAAGTGTGCCCACACAAAATATCTACAAGGGACATAGCTTGTGAGGGAGTGATGTGCTCACCCACAAGACTGAAGGAACCTTGAACAATGGTGTGAGAGGTGAAATTAAGGAAAGTAATCAGAGACAACTGAGCAATGTCAGGTGAGGGGCACTCATCTACAGGACCCAGAAAAGTGTGAGCAAGGGTTGCCTTGGGGAACCTTGAACAAGAAAGAAAGAAGACAAAGCACTTTCAAATGAGGAGTGCTCATGAAAAGAAACCAGAGTGCAAAGAGCAAGGAATATTTAGGGAATTCAGAAAAATGAAATAGAGAAGAATGAGCACTGTATCATCAGGGGCACTCAACCACAGGACCCAAAGGGGAATGATTAAAGACAAGATAGGCAAATTTAGCAGTGAAGAAAGAAGGGTGAACCATGTTAGCAGAGGGACTATCACCAAGAGAACCCAGTGAAATAAGTGAACTGGTGGGTGAGAAACACTTACCCACAGGACTCAGAGTACCCTGAGCAATGGTGGATGAGGGGAGATTTAGGGCAGGATACAAAGAGTTTGAGCCCTGGTGGGATAGGTGTGTTCAGAGGACTCACAAGATCATGCACAATGGTGAGTGAGAGGATATTTGTGGCAAAACCCAGAGAAGAGAGAGCAAAAATTTATGAGGGGTTCTTGATTACAGGATCCAGAGGACACTGAGGTCTTTGGGGAAAGGGGTTCTCACCTATTGTGCTCAGGAATTAGGAAACCTTTTGGAAAGTTTCCCTTGGGCCAAAGTTTCAGTGACATCTGGTGTGGTGGAAAGGATCCTATTTCAAAGGTATAAAGAAATCATCCATGATGATGGGAAACTGTCCTTAATATAAACAACTCTGTCCAAGAGAAGGGACCCCACTGAAGATTGACAGTTCACAGTGTCTTCTAGGCCCACTTTGTGGAGCTGTTCTCATTCGCCTGTGCCAGGCATAATGGCCAACTGCCCCACCTCCATCCTGCTGCAAGTAATTACTCCCCAACAGGTCTAGTGGATTGGGAAAGGATGGAGATATGGGAGGGCTACTGAGGCTTCACTGTTTCTTTGACCACTGCAGAAACTGTAAACTTTTTGGTTACTATGGTCTGAGTATTTATTCACTGTTTATTTTCTATGATCTTTGTAACCAATATCACCTTAGAAACCTCCATGACCTGTATAGCCTTTATAACTAGGGTAGTATAAATGATCTCTCTAGCCTATATAGATATTAACCTAAATTAACTTAGTAGTCTCATTACCTGCATAGATTTTATAACCAGTGTAACTTCTGTGATCTGGGTTGGTTCTATGGCCTGTTTAACTTCTGTGACTTGGTTAAATTCTATGATATGTGTAGGCCCTGTGACCTATGAAGTTTCCATTTTGAGTAACTTTTAAACTATTCAGAGTCCCTATAGCCAGAATAACCTTATTACCTGCTAGACTTTATTTCCTACAATGGTTTTATGTTTGTTTAATCTCTATGGAATTAATATCCTATTCCCTTGTAGTCTCTTAAGACTGGAGACAAATTTTAATCAGTATTTTCTAAGACCTATGTAGCCTCTGTAATCTTTGAAGTTCTTTAGCCTAAGAAAATTCTATAGTTTGTGTAGCCTCTATTTTATAAGGAGAAAATATTTTGCCTAACTTGAATGACCTTACTAGGGTAGCTGCCCTATTCCCTGACTTGAGTACCCTTGTGGAACTCAGTATCACTAGAACTACCATAACATCTCTGACCAGTGTAGCTGACATGACTTGTGCACACTCTATGACCTGAGCAACTCTTAGGGCCTGAAAAACCTATAATGACCTGAGTATTCTCAATGTCCTGCAGAACTTCTATATCCTGAGGAACCTCTAGGACATTTGTAGACTCTTGATACTGAGTAGCATCTATAACCAATAGAATCTCAGTGACATTTATAGTCTCTGTTACCTTTGCAGTCACAGAGATGTGCTTAAATTCTTTGACCTCAGCATACCATATGACCTGTGTAACTAGATAATATTAATAGCCTAAATGACCTGAGTATCCTCAGGTCTAATGACTTTAGACTCCACTCTTATCAGTGAAACCACTATGGCATGAATAGTTTGGAAGCCTTCATTAGGTTCCAATAACTGCAGAGACCGCATGACCTGTGAAACTTTTACAGCCTGAGTAGCCCAAAGGACATTAATATATTTTTTATTTGCTTATACGCTATGACCAGTGAAAATTCTATGGCATGACTATCATCTATGAAGTGCATTCCCTGTGTCTTGTTCTGTCATCTTATAAGTTATATAATCCTTTAAAATCTATGATCTGAGTATTCTCTATAGCCTACCTAGCTTCCATCACCAGAGTAGTCTATCTTCTGCATTCCTGTGGGAATTGTGTGGGTTCAATGATCCAAGTAGTCTCTAAAATATCCATAGTCTCTTTGACTACAGTAGCCTCTATGATTTTTGTAGCCTTTCATCTGATTAGCTGCTATGATCTGCCTAGATTCTATGGTATGGGTAAACTCAATTGACTTAATACCTTCTATAATAAGAGCAGTATTAAGAAATGTAGCCTTTTTGAACACCACAACCACTATTGCCTGTAAAGTCATTATGGCTTACATAGTCTCTATGACCTGAGTAGTCTCTTTGAACTATATTTTATCTAGGGCTTGAGATTCTTTGATGATCTCTATAGCATCTGTGAACTGAGTTGCTTTTATGGTCTGAACTCTATGACATGAGTAAGCTCTACATTTTGAGTAGATTTTTGGACCTGTATGGTCACTATGACCTGGGGAACTTCTATGAACTGGGTAGTATGAATGATGAGTACAGCTCCTATTACCTGCCTAGCTTCTATGGTTTGAGAAGCATCCATAATGTGCATGTATTCTATGACATGAATATCTTCTACAAACTTATTACCCTATGTATTCTGCAAAATTCTTATTTCCTAAAAATTCTCCTTAAATATATTATTCTATGATTTTTTAAACCCCAATATCCTGCATAGCCACTAAAGTCTGTGTAGCCTCTATGACCTACAAAGCAACAGTGACCTGAATGGTATTTACAAGCATCCTACATATAATCTGTGACCCATGTCTCCTCTAAGTCCTGTGTAGTCTCAATGTCCACATAGCCTATGTTACACAGTTAACCTCCATATTTTCAGTAGCCTTTATGACCTGCTTAACCTCCATATTCTGTGTACTCTCTATAACCCAAGTATCCAGAATGGTTTGGATAAATTTTGTGACTTGATTGACTTATATAACCTGAGCATCATATAAACCTGCATATCTTTTATGATCTGAGTAGATTCTAGAATCTAGCACCCTTCATGGACAGAATACCCTCTGTGGCCTGTGACATCTCTATGGCCTGAATTGCCTCCTTTACTTGGGAAACTTCTATGAGTTAGCTAGACTAAAAAATATACAGTTTCCATGATGTTCTTATGTGGCCTGAGCATCATATATGAATTTCAAAGTATATATGATATGCATAATATCTACTTCCTATGTACTATGACTTGAGTAGTTTCTATGTACTCAGTAGACTGCACCACTAGTGTAACCCATATTACCTATGTAACCTCTATTTGTTTCATACCCTCTATGTCCTGTGTATCTTCTATGCCCTTGTGTTGCCAGTATTGTCTATGTTGTCTCTATAAATTTCTTTACATACATTACCTGTGCACATTCTTTAATGTTTATATCCATGTAGAATTTATGTCTTTAATTACCAAATTCCCTGACAATCCTCCATGTCTGTATTAGCCTCTATGATGTGCATGGACTTTGCAATTTGCACAAAATCTATGCCTTTTGTTGCCTCTATAGCACAAATATTATTGGTGACCTGAGTAGTCTCTGTGAACCATATCCATTCTATAACTTAAGTAGCCTTTATAATGTTAGTAACAAAAAGTAGCTAACCACTTCTGTGACCTGCTTAACATCTATAATGTGTGTAGCCTTAGTGGCCTGAGTAGTTTTCATGACCTAAATACCCTCTATTCCATATCTACATAGCCCTTTATAACTCAAACAGCCTTCGTGATGTGCATATTTTCTGGGGCCTGAATATAATCTATGACCTTGGTAGCCTTTATGTCCTACAAAATCTCTATGTTCTGAGATGACTGATTGACATCCTTAGCCTCTATGACTTTTGTATCCTATTTGACCTACATTGTCTTTATGGCCTGAGGAGTACCTATAACCTGAGAAACATCATTGACCTTCATTCCTTCCAGTCCTTGTGTGGCTTCTATTAACTACATAACATATGACCTGTGATGCATATATGACTTAATTATCTCTATTTCCTCAGTTGCCATTATGACCTGCTAAGTCTCTGTGATCTACATACCTTCTATGATCTGTATTCTCAACATGATGTTAGTAGACTGAAGACCTGAGTAACATCTTTGACTGAATACATCTCTATTACTTACATAGTTTTTATGTTCTGAGTATCCTAAATTATCTGAGAAGGACTCTATAAATTGAGCTGTTTTCATGACCTGCATAAAAACATGACTTGTGTAGTTTCTGTGGTCTATGTATCCATTATTACTTTCATGGTCTGAGGTCCCATGTAGAAATCATAGCTTGAATATTCTTTATGTTGTGAGGAAACTAAATTACCTTAGTATCTCCTCTCTGCATTGTACTTATTTGACTTATTGCATGAGAATCCTCTGTGCCCCTAAAGCCTCTATGAATTCATAGTGTCCAGGAACAGTGTGAGTTCTATGGCTTGGGTATCTGTTTTGATAAACATAGCCTCTAGAGCCTAAAAACTTCTATAACTGACAATGTATCTATAACATATTTACCCTTTAATTCCCAAGTACCATAAATGTCTTGAAAATCTCAGTAACTTCAGAAGCCTCTACAATCTTTTAGACTCCATATCCTGAGTAAACTGTATGATGTAGATAGACTGAATTACCTGAAAAGCTCCTATAGACTGAGAAGCACCTATGACCTGAGTAGCCTCTGTGAATCACAAAACCCCTATGACATGTATAAATAACCTTTAACCTGAGTACCTTAAAGGACCTGAGTAATTATATCAAGATTGATTACAGTCATTAGATTATAACTATCATAATGTAATCAGTACACTTCTGACATTCTCAGATTACATTGCACATGAGCTCAGAGAGGATGCAAAAAAACAAAGAATGATATTGTCCCTATGACAACCATAGACTTTATGGCAGGAGTAATCTAAAGATCATAATCTGTATGACATCAGTAGGGCCCATGATCTCCATTGCTTTTGTGTCTTTTTGAGCCTTGATGAACTCCATAACTCTCAGACTAGCATGTCCTCCATGTCCTGACTAACTTCTATGCACTGGGTAGCCTAAGTAACATGCATAGTTTCTATGGTCTGAATATATTATATGATCTCCATAGACTCTGTGAACTGAGTACTTTCTAGAACCTGTATAGCCTCTGTAATCCTTGTACCCTTTTGTGTCCGGTATGTCCTGAAGTACTTGTGCAACCATCATATCCTTTAATACCAGCATAGACTCTGTGACCTGCATAGACTGTGCAAGACCCGTGTAGCCAAAATGACCTGAGTATCTTTTGTGGTGAGTATTCTCTGTGTTAAGTTTATCCTCTATGTTCTGGGCAGGTTTTATAAATAACATAATATCTTTGACCTATGCAGACACTGAACTGCATAGCTTCTATGTTCTACACAGACTCTGTGACCTGCAAACACTTTATAGATTGAGTAGTGTAAATGGTATGAGTAGCATCTATGCCCAAAGTCACTTCTATGAGCAATATAGCCTCAATGACTTAGTAACCTCTAGAACTGCATATACTCTATGACCTGTGTAACCTCTATGGGTTGAGTATTCTTGATGTCCTCCATGCCTTCTATGGCCTAAGTAAACTCTGTAGCCACTCTAGTCTTTAATGTCCACATACATTTTATGGCCTCATGGGTATAAATTACATGAGTAACACCTGTGGCCTTAGTCAGTCAAATGACATTATTATTCCTATGACCTTCAATGTCTTTATTACCTGAATAAGATCTATGGCATTCATGGCCTCTCTAGCCTGAGTAGCCTCTTTGACCTGTGTAGTATCTATGACCTGCATATCCACGAGCAAATGAGTAACTTCATGATCTGAATACCATCTATAAACTGACAAAGCTCTATGACCTACATACCCTCTGTGACCTGAATACCTTTTAAAAACAGAAGTGTCTAAGCCTTGAGTATCACCTATGAAATCTGAAACCTCTGAGACTTCTGTATTCTTCATGGCTTGTATATCCTCTGTGGCCTGCATAAACTCTATGACTTGAATAGATTCTATGACCTGTAGAGTCTCTATGAACTCCAAAGACTCTTAGGCCTCAGTCATCTACAATATTCTCAAAGCCTATAGCTCTGAGTAGCCCCTGTCTGAGTGGCATTAGTGACCTGCATATTCTCTGTGATCACCTTCTCCCTGTGACCTGCCTGTGACCTTCTATTGTTTTAGTCAAAAATATGGCCTTTTCAGTCTGTAAGGTCTTTGTTTTTTTTTAATCTGGTTTGTCTGATGACATTAGTAGCTTCTACTGTATGAGTAGTAGTCCCTCTGAACTATGTAGCCTTTATGATATTCATAGTTTTTGTGACCTGCATATCCCCTTTAGTCTGTGTAGTATCTATAGACCTAGTTGATTCTACTACCTACATTTCTTCTATGTCCCAAGTGACCTCAAATAACTGAGTAACCTTTATGATCAGCGTGCTGCTATGACCTGAGTAGCTTATATGGCAAAACCTGTATGGCCTAAGTAACCTGTAATATCTACAAAGAAGCTTTGGATCAAGCAGTTTGCTTGTTCTGCTCACTCTGTTTCCTGTGTAAATTTTGTCCATAACTATGCCAAATGGCATCAGTAGCCTTTAGGACCTAAGCAGGCAATATGACCTGAGTATCTTCCATGAATGATGCAGCCTCTATATCCTGAGTATATTCTATTGTCTGTGTAACATCTATTGACATAGTTACCTCTATGACATGTGTGATTGTTATGATCTGCATAGGATTTGTGGCCTGAGGTGCTTAATTTACATAACCCCTATCATCATATTAGCCCAATTACTATAGTTGCCTTTATGGCCTGTACATCTTCTATTGCTTGAGCAGCTTATAAGAACTGGGAAGTCTCTACTGCATAAGTATTCTCTGTGGTTTTTGTAACTACCATGGTATAACAATCTGTATGACTTGAGTAGCCTCTATGGTTTCACAAATTATATGGCCTGCATAAACTCTGTGGTTTTGACAGCCTCAATTGGGTGGAGTGGACTTTATGACCATTTTAGACTCTTGAACATGTGTGGCCCAAATTTTCTGAGTAATGTAAATGATATTTACATTATATAATCTAACATGATCCTATGACCTGTGAAGCCTCTATTACTGATATAGCCTTTGTATCCTGAATTTACAAAGTCAGATGAAAAGACTCTATGGCCTGAGGTCATCTACAATCTGCCAGGTCTCTATTATGTATGTCATGTCTATGTCCTGCATATAATCTATGACTTGCATAGCCTCTGTTGGAAGAATAGCCTCTATGGACTGCATTACCTACATCACCTGAGTGAACTGTGTGACCTGCATATATTCTGTGGTCTGTACATTCTCTATTTTCTGAGTGGCTTATGGCCTGAGGTGATTTTATGACCAGAGTCTCCTGTTAACAGTACAGACTCTATGTCATATGTTGCCTTGTATCCTAAGTAGATTAATGACTTGAGTAGCATATATGGTCTGAGCAGCTTCTATGGCCTGCATATCCTTGTTTTGCTGAGAGACTCTATGAAGTAAGTTGCATCTTTGGTGTAGATTGTATTACTAAATGAACTGAATAGTCACCATGATCTATAAAGCTTCTATAATCTGAGTAAATCTGATGACCTGCATGGCATCTGTGGCATGCAAAATATCTCTTGCACCTATACTCTCTGTGATCTCGGTGGCCTCTTTGAACTTAGTAACCTATATGACTAGCAAAACCTATGATTTCTCTAGCCTCCATGATCTCTTGTGCCTCTCTGAGACCTATATAAATGTATGACCTGAGTAATAGCTCTGACCTGCATTGTCTCTATAAACTATATAGTTTCTGTGGCTTGAGCATCTTCTAAGATCTGAATAACACTTCAACTGGCATAGATTATTCTGCCTGACTAATCTCTATTTTCTGTGTACCATGTATGAATTGAGTATCTTTTAAGTACTGAGTAGCCTCTGTGACCATGATGGCCTCGATGAACTATGCAACTTTATGAACTATGATCTATGAAAACTTTGTGACCTGCATAGCCTTTAATTACTGAGTAGATTATATGACCTTTACAGCATTTGTGATCTTACCAAATTTCATTGCCTGTAAATTCTGCTTAGCTTCAAAGTCTATACACATGCTATCCCATGAGGGCTCCATAACATGAGTGGCCTCTATCACCTGTAAAGATTATATGACCTGCATAATCTCTTTGATTCCAGGAACCTCTATGACTTGCTTACCCTCTGATTGAGTAATCTGTATCACCTGAGTAGCCTCTAGGACATGTGATGACTCTGTATAAATCATTGCCTCCATCATCTACATGCTCTCTATGGCCTGAGTAGTCCAAATGAAATAAGTTGCCACTTTGACTGGCATAATCTCCATGACCTAAGTAGAATTTGTGACTTGTGTAGTTTATATTATCTGAGTTAATCCATTGAAATTTATAGACTCTGTATTCTGTTAACACTTTATGAACTGAGTAAGCTATGTGAACTTAGTAACCTCAATAATCTGTGTAGTATTTATGAAATGTTTTAACTTTTATGAATATCTCTAAGATCTGCAAAACACCCACAGACAGTAACCTTTATGACCATGGCCACCTCTATGAACTGAGTAATCTAAATGATTTCAGTATCCTATATTACCTCAGTAGCCACTATAAACTAACATGTGTAATCAAGTAGTCTCTATGGTCTGCAGTAACATCAATAGACAATAGTCTCTGCAGTCTCTATGGTCTTAGTAACATCAACAGAGAGATTGATCTTTAAAATCTGCATAACTTGTATTACCCTACTAACCTAAATGACTTGAGTAACAACTATGGCCCTAATAGCTTATATGGCCTGTGCAGAATTTAGGACATAAGTATCCACCATCACCTGAGAAAGTTATTTGACTTTCATTCATTATCCTTCATAAGCATAATACCTTGCATGATGTTTGTAGATTCTATAACTCTAGTAGACTCTAAAACTTCCATGGCTTACCAGGCAATAATACTCACTACAACCTGCACAGCCTCTAAGATTTGTTTTAACTCTATGAACTAAATATCCTCCATAACCTGAAGCCTCTATAACCTGCCTAGTATCTATGGTCTTAGTTTACCTTTGTTTCCTGTGAACCCTTGATGACCCAGCAGCTATCACTATTATGGAAGAAACATAAGTGATAGCTGCTGGGTATATCATAGAAGTGACTCATTCCATAGAAGGTATGTAGGCCATAGAATATATGAGAATATACACAGATACAAGCATACACAGGACATAAAATCTATGCAAGTCATAGAAGTCATGATGGTCATAAAGGGTAAACAGTTCACAGAGAAAACTCAGGTCATCGAGGGTTCACAGGAAACAAAGGTAACTAAGACCATAGATACTAGGCAGGTTATAGAGGCTTCAGGTTTTGGAGGATATCTTCCTAGGTTTTCTTTGTACTGTCTATGAACTGTGTAGTATAGCCCCTATGACATATAGATCTTCTATGCGCTGCTTACTGTTATGAACTTTGTAGCTTCTATGACAAGCATGGCTATAATGACTTTTGATGCATTACTGTCCTTTGCATCTTCTGTGTCTCTGTCCCTCTACAATTAGCATAACCTGTTACATAGGTACCATATTTTCATTGAATAGCCTGAATGACCTGAATAACCATATGACATTACTAGCCTCTATTAAAAGGTATAACCTATGGTCTGCTTACCTTGCATGTCCTAAATAGTCTTTATGGCCTGAGTAGTCAAATGAATCTAGTAGGCCATAAGCCCTTCATAGACTCAATGTCCTGGATAGCCTACAGGTCTAACTATACACTAAGATTTTCATGAATTCTATATGTTAAATAGCCTCTGTGAATTGCAGAGTTTATATGAATAATATAGACTAGCTCAGCATCCTCTAATATTCCATTCCCTATATAGCCTGAGGATCCTGTATGACCTGCCTAACATTTATATTTTGTGTTTTCTAAATTATCTGAGTACAATCTTAGATGTTTGTCACCTAAATGACCATAGTGAAACTTATGACAATGTATTCTCTATGGTCTTGGTAGACTCTATAAATTTAGTAGCCTCTAATGCCTAAGCATACTCTATGGAGTTTGTAACTTCTGTAAAATGATTACTCTATGGCATGAGTAGCCACTATGACCTTCATGACCACTATCACCTGTATAGATTCTATGGTTATATTAACTTCTGTGATAACCTTTATGACCCAAGTAGCATGTAACATTTTGAAAAACTGAATGACCTGCATACCATTAGTTTTATGATCTGCATATCTTGTTTTTGCAATCTGTAAAGCCTCTATGACCTTCATAGCCTCTTTGGACTGAGAAGCCTCTATTGCCTGTATATTCACCACAGGTGAATACCCTCTATGAACTAAATATCTTCTTTTACCTCAGTAGAAATCATGGTCATATAACCTCTATAACTAAATGACTTCTGTATTCTGCTTAGTATCTGTGATAAGAGTAATCTATTTGGCATAAGTAGCCTAGATTACCCAATCAACAATTGATGTTTTATCCTGTGTGAGCTGAGTAGTTTCCATGACCCAGAAGCTTCTATGCAATGCATAGATCCTATGACCAACATTGATTGAAATAATTGTGTAACCTCTATGACTTATGTATCCTCTCTGATCTGCATAAGCTCTTATGGATTTGTTAGCATAAATGATCTTATTAACCCCTTTGAACTGTGTAGTCTATATATCTTCAGTAAACTCTATGTCCTAGGTGCTTCTATGACCTGAAGTTTCTACAAACTGAGTAGTATCTATGGAGTGAATAATTTATCTTGCTGGTTAACCCTCTATGTCTAGAATGACTTCTATGTTACTTAGTAGCCTCTATGTCCAGAATAACCTTTAGACCTGTTTATCCTGTGTGTCCTCAGTATCTTCTGTGATTTAAGTAGCATATATACAGTTGTGTAAAATGTATAAAAGCCTCTATGACTGCAGCATCTTTGTTTTTCATAGTTTTTATGACATATGTAACATCTATCACCTTCATAACAAGGAGTCTGAGTATCTTAATTGACTTCAGTAGCCTGTATGTCTTCATTGATCTGCATAGACCCTGTGACCTTCACAACTTGTAGGACCTGAGTAACCATTGGGGACTTTACAATACATTACCCATTTTGTAATTAAGAAGGTTTTAGCCTAAATAATCAGTGTATACACTATGACCTCAGTATCCACTTCATCCTTGAAACATCTGCAACCTTAGTAGTATGACATTTGTAGGGTCTATGGCCTAGTAGCCTATAACAACTCCCCAGTATCTATAACATGGATAACTTTGTGACATGAAAATCCTTAATGAATGCTGTAGATCTTAGGCCCTATGTACTTTCAATGCCCTTAGCAGCCTAAATAAACATACTAACTTCTATGGTCTAAGTAGATTATGTGGCCTTAGTAGCTTATATAACTCTACAATTGAGTACTTCTATAACCTGAAAACATTCATGGTTTAGTTTTCTCAATGTTCTGAGAAGTCCATATGACCTGCTTAACCTCTTTGGCATTAGGAATCTAAATTACATTAGTATCCCTTATGACATATGTAGTCTCTATGAATAGAATATCCTCTGTTACATGTGAGGCCTCTGTGACATCTGTTGCATCCATGACTTGGATAGCCTTTATACCTTACAAAGCAATTATAAGCTGTGTACTCTTTAAGGACAAATAAGGCTCTGCCTTTGATAACCTCTAAGGCCCATGTAGATTTTATGTCCTGATAACAAACATAGATAGCATCTATGTACTGAGTAGTTTTTGTTAATAACAAAGTCTCTATATCCTATGATACTTGTATAACCTGCATAGATTCTTTGAACTTTGTAAAGTCATTGATCTGTTTAATTCAGTTCTATGAACTGAGTAAATTCTATAGATAGTGAAACCACCATGAACTGCCTTTGGTCTGAGTAACCTCAATGATCTCAAAGAATATATGACCCATGTAGTATCTCTAAACTTTGTACCCTCTAAATGACTGCATAGCTTTAATAATGTCAGTACCTAGATAGATATTTCTACTCTCCATGAATTTTATAGTTTCTATGACCTGGACATCCTCTGTGATTTTTGTAGTCAATTTAAATTTGTAGTCTAAGGATCCTCTATGACTTGCAAATATTCTATGACCTGAGAAAGCAAAATGACTTTAGAAACCCTGTGTGACCTGCATAGACATAGTGACTACTGAGGTCATAGATGTTTCAAAGATGAAATGAATACTGATGTCATAAGACATATCCAGGTTGAGTAGTCTGTATGACTTGAGTAGTATGTAGGACCTGCATAGACCCAATGACCTCAGTAGTTCCTATAACCAGCTTTCAATCTATTGATTTACTAGCTTCCATTGCTTGTGCAAACTCTATGACCAGAGTAGTCCTTGTGAATTGAGCAAACCCTTTAACTATGAAATTTTTATATCCTATGAAGCCTAGCTGATCTTTGTAGCCTCAGTGACCTGCAAAATTTCAAAGCCTTTATGATCTTCATAGTATTTATAAATTGCATGGTTTATGACTTGCATCACTTCTATACCTGAGTAGCTTCTATAGTCTAATTAGCCTCTATATACTCTGTAGATAGGGATACATACATAGTCATTATTGCATTAGTAGATTTTATTATCTGAGTATTTTCCAGGATTTTAGGAGTTGTTATATGTTGAGTGGCCTCAAGGACCTTACAGGACTCTGCATACATAGCCTTTTATGAACTTCCTAATCTATATATCATGAGTATATAAACATCTGAGTTGCCTCTCTGAACTGAGTAGCCTAAGTGTCCTTAGTAGCCCCTAATATCTGAATTACTTTTTAGACCACCTTAGAATCTATGATCATAATGTAAATAAAATCTAAGCTGTAGTCAATGAAATTAAAAGAAATTATTCTAAAATTCAACAAGCACAAAGGGGATTTTTGAAAAAATACACCCTTAGCCAAGCTAATAAAGAAAAAGAGAAAATTAAAAGTTCTGAAATTTCAGACAATAAAGGAAATATCACTGTGGTCACCACTGAAATACACATGATTATCAGAAACTAATTTAAAAATTTATACTCTAAAAAAGAAAAAATTGTGAAGGCATTGACAATTTTCTAGAGACAGATGATCAACCCAAATTGAATAAAGGGGACAAGGAAAATTCAACAGATCAATTTTAAGCAAAGAAATTGAAGACACCATCAAAATTCTATCAGCAAAAAAGCTGAAGACCAGACTAAATCTCAGCTGAGTTTCATCAATCATTCAAAGAGGAACTACCACTAATCCTTTTTAAATTTTTACATGAAAAAAGGGAAGGAACTCTTTGAAACTCATTCTGTAAAAACTATTTCACCCTGATAAAAAAAAATAAATGATAGAAAACTTCAGAACAAAATTCCTGATGAACATAGATGCTCAAATTCTTAATAAAACACTGGCAATATATGCATAAAGAAATGTATTACAAAGATAATGCACCATGATGAAGTGGGTTCATCCCAGGGATGCAAGTTTGTTTCAAACTATGAAAATCAATAAATTTAATTTGTTTCATCAGTAAAATTTTAAAAATGAATTCTATGCTTCTCTCAACATATGTAGCAATAGGGTTTGACAAAATACAGAATCCATTCATGTTGAAAACACTAGAAAAAATAGTGGTAGTATGAATGTACATGAACATTTCAAAAGCTATTTATCCTAAACCCAAAGACACCATTATTCTATATGTTGAAATTTTCACAGCACTCCTTCTCAAAACTGGAACAGGCAGGGATATCCTCTTTCAGCATTTCCACTCAATAGATTTCTGGAAACTCTAGCCAGAGCAATTAAAAGAATAATAAATTAAAGGAATACAAATAGGAAAAGAAGAAATGAAACTGTATCTATTGCCAGCAACCTGATTCTGTATTTAGAAGACCAAAATAACAGAAAGCTTATAGACCTCGTAGATCAATTCAGCAATGTAGCAGGATAAAAAATTAACACCCATAAATCAATGAGTTTCTATAAATCAGTGATGGCTAATCTGAAAAAGAAATTTAAAAAAATTTTCCCATCCACTACAGTCATCATAAAAACATTGGGAATCAATCTAACAAGAGAGGAAAATGATTTCTGTAATGAAAAGTACAGAACACTAAAACAAATTGAAGATTGTAAGATATCCCATGTTTTTGCAGAGGCAGAATTAAAATTATCTAATTGGTCATAGTACCAAAAGGTTTAAAGAAATTTCTATAAAAATTGCAATGATGTTTTTCATATAAATAGAAAAAGCAGTCATAAAAGTAATGTGACCCGGTTTCAAGATGGCGGACTAGAGGGTGGCTGCATTTCATGTTGCTCCAGTACTCAGAATTCAAAAGAGGAGATAGTGAGAGACTTGGGACCAACTCAAAGCCGCTGGGTGAGTCTCTCCCATTGGGGAGGCATCCCAGATGGGGCAGTAGTCCCAGAACGCAGGGAACTTTGTGAGGTAGAGATGCCCAATGAGACCCCCCCCCCGGAGCAGTGAACTTGAACAACTGGGAGCATTGCAGAGGAAGCTGCTCAGCACAGCGCTTGAACTCGGAGCAACCAGTGGGGCTCCGGGTGGCTGCCTAGAGGAGGAGCGGTATGGCGAGCTGTTTGGACTCAGTGCAACCATTTCTGAACACCAGGGCACTGCCTGGAGGAAGAGGAGGAGCATGGCGGGTCGCTTGGAATAGGAGTGACTGCATCACAGCTCCATGTGGCTGCTGAGAGGAGGAGGCGAGTGGTGAGTTGTTTGGACTCAAAGTGACTGCTCCTGAACACCAGGGGCCTGCCCAGAGGAGGAGCACAGTGGGTCGCTTGGGCTTGGAGCAACCACTCCTGAACACCCGGGGGGCTACACAGAGGAGGAGGAGGAATGGAGCGGGTCACTTGGACTCAGAGTGACTGCCTAGGGTTATGGGCGGGTGGCAAGAGGAGGAGATGTGAAGTGAGTTGCTTGGACTCCTAGTGACTGCATCGAAACATGGGTGGCTGTCCAGAGGAAGAGGTGTGTGGTGGGTCTCTGGGACTCAGAGTGACTGTATGGGGCTCCAGGTGGCTGCTCAGAGGAGGGGCTGCATAGCCAGGTGATTAGGTGCAGAGCAGGGTCCCAGGACCTAGGCAGCTTCTTGGTGGAAGAGCCACACAGAGACATGCTTACGGTGGAGCGAAGATTCCAGGACTGCAGGCAGATGCTCTGGTGAGAGGCAGCCTAAGGAGACTCATCTGCGAAGGGTGAGGCTCCCAGGCCCAGGAGGTAGGTCCAGGCCCTTGGGAACATTGCAGAGGAAGGCAGCCCAGCCCAGGCAGTAGTTGTAGATTGAGGGGAATCTATAGGAGGTGAACTGACCAGCGAGATCTTCCCATCCAGGTGAGTCTTCCCTGCCGGGTGAGATTTTCCCACAAGGACAGTAAAACCAGAGACACAGGCAAAAACAGGCCTTTTCTCAGCCTGCAGACTAGTTCCCCTCTGGATGACTATCGGTCAACAAGTGGAGGCACCTCTGCCCACTACCAGGGAATATACCCCACCTGAAGGCCACCACCACTAGAGAGGCAGCTTCATTGTGGAGCACCGCATTATCAACTTTCTCCAAGACTTCAGGATACAGAAGGATAAGAGGGGATATATTAGCAATCTTCAGGGATCTGCAATATCTTAGTGGTCCACTGATACCTGAATAATATGAGAAAACAAGGGAAGAAAATGGCCCAAACAAATCTAGATGTTACATCAATAAAATCCAATGACAGCATGGCAGAAGAAATGACAGAAAGGGAGTTCAGAATGTACACATTTAAAATGATCAGGGAAGCAAACGATGAGATGAAAGAGCAAATGCAGGCATTGAATGATGAGATGAAAGAGCAAATGTGGGCATTGAATGATCACACCAATCAACAGTCAAAGGAGCAAATACAGGAAGCAAAAGATCATTTCAATAAATAGTTAGAGATATTGAAAAAAAAAACAAAAAGAAATCCTTGAAATGAAGGAAACAATAAACCAAATTAAGAACTCCATAGAAAGCATAACCAAAAGATAGAACACCTGGAAGACAGAACCTCACATATTGAAGACAAAATATTTAACCTTGAAAACAAAGTTGAACAAACAGAGAAGATGGTAAGAAATCATGAACAGAATCTCCAAGAACTATGGGATATCTTGAAAAGGCCAAATTTAAGAATTATTGGGATTGAGGAAGTGTAGAAAAACAAACCAAAGGAAAGAACAATCTATTCAATGAAATAATATCAGAAAATTTCCCAAATCTGAAGAATGAAATGGAAAATTAAGTTTAAGAGGCTTATAGGACTCCAAATACACAAAATTACAACAGACCCATACGAAGTCATATTATAATGAAAATACCTAACATACAAAATAAAGACAGAATTTTAAAGGCTGTGAGAGAAAATAACCAAATTACATTCAGGGGAAAACCAACATGGAGATCAGCAGATGTTTCAATCGAGACCCTAAAAGCTAGAAGGGCCTGGAAAAACATATTTCAAGCCCTGAAAGAAAATGGATGCCAACCAGGAATCTTATACCCAGCAAAACTTACCTTCAAATTTGATGATGAAATAAAATTATTCCATGATAAAAAAAGCTAAAAGAATTTACAAAAAGAAAGCCAGCCATTACAGAACATTCTCAGCAAAATATTCCATGAGGAAGAGATAAAAAACAAAGGAGCAAATCAGCAAAGGGAGGAATTATTCTAAAGGAACTGTCAAATAAAGGAGGAACCAATTATGTCCAAAAAATAAATAAATAAAATAAAATAAAATAAAATGGACCAAATGACCAGGAATACAAATCATATCTCAATAATAACCCTGAATGTTAATGGCCTGAATTCAGCAATTAAAAGACAAAGACTGGCAGATTGGATTAAAAAGAAAGATCCAACAATATGTTGCCTGCAAGAGACTCACCTCATAGAAAGAGATACCCATAGACTAAATGTGAAAGGATGGGGAAATCATATCATGCACATGGACTCAGCAAAAAAGCTGGAGTATCCATCCTCATTTCAGATAATGTGGACTTCAAGCCTAAGTTAGTCAGAAGGAATAAGAAGGACATTTCAAACTGCTTAAGGGAAGCATAAATCAGCAAGATATAACCATCATAAACATCTATGCCCCAAACAGTGGCTCAACCATGTATGTCAAAAAAATCCTTCTCAATCTCAGAAACCAAATAGACCATAACACAATAATACTAGGTGATTTTAACACGCCTCTCTCACCATGGGGATAGATATTACAAACAACAATTGAACAAAGAAACCATAGATCTCAATAACACAATAAATAATATAGACTTAACAGACATTTATAGAATATACCATCCAACCAAGAGCGAATACACTTTCTTCTCAGCAGCATATGGATCCTTCTCTAAAATAGACCGTATTATGCCACAAAGCTAATGTTAGCAAATACAAGAAGATAGAGACACTACCTTGTATTCTATCAGATCCTAATGGATTGATGTTAGAAATAAATGAAAGAGTAAAAAACAAACTACTCCAACACCTGGAGATTAAACAATATGCTATTATATGATGAATGGATAACAGAAGATATTAGGAAGAAAATTAAAAAATTCTTAGAGGTAAATGAGAACAAAGAAACCTCATATCAAAATCTCTGGGACACTATGAAAGTAGTACTTAGAGGAAAATTTATTTCTTGGAGCGCATTTAATAAAAGAAGTAAAACTCAACAAATAAAAGACCTAACACTACAGCTTAAAGCCCTAGAAAAAGAACAGACCAACACCAAAAGTAGAAGAAGACAGGAAATAGTTAAGCTCAGAGCTGAAATCAATGAAATTGAAACAAAAGAAACAATACAAAAAAATTGACAAAATAAATAGCTGGTTCTTTGAAAAAATAAAGAAAATTGATAAATCTTTAGCCACACTAACAAAGAGAAGATGAGAGAAAAACCAAATCTCTAAAATTCGGAATGAACAAGGAAATATCACAACAGACACGATTGAAATACAAAACATAATTAGAAGCTATTTTTAAATCTATACTCCAACAAAACTGAAAATTTCAAAGACATCAACAGGTTTCTAGAGACATATGAATTGCCTAAACTGAGAAAGGAGGACATAAACAATTTAAATAGACCAATTTCAAGTAACAAAATAGAAGAAGTCATCAAAGGCCTACCAACAAAGAAAAGTCCAGGACCAGATGGGTTCTCAGCCTAGTTCTACAAAACCTTTAAAGAAGAGCTCATTCCAATACTTCTCAAAGTATTCCATGAAACAGAAGAGAAGGGAATCCTCCCAAACTCATTCTATGAAGCCAAAATTACCCTGATACCTAAACCAGACAGAGACACATCGAGGAAAGAAAATTTCAGACCAATATCCTTAATGAACATCGATGCAAAAATTCTCAACAAAATTTAGCAAATCACATACAAAAACATATTAAAAAGAGTGCACCATGATCAAGTGGGTTTCATCCCAGGGATGCAAGGATGTTTCAACATCAGGAAATAAATCAATGTAATCCACCATATCAATAGACTTAAAGTCAAGAATCACATGATTATTTCAATAGATGCAGAAAAAGCATTTGATAAAATACAGCATCCATTCATGCTCAAAACACTAGAAAAAATAGGGATAGTGGGAACATTCCTTAACATTGTAAAGGCCATCTATGCTTAGCCCATGGCTAATATCATTCTAAATGGTGAAAAACTGAAAGCGTTCCCCCTAAAAACTGGAACAAGGCAGGGATGCCCTCTTTCTCCACTTCTATTCAATATCATCCCTGAAACTCTAGCCAGAGCAATTAGAAAGACCAAAGAAATTAAAGGGATATGAATAGGAAAAGAAGAACTCAAACTATCCCTAATTGCTGATGATATGATTATATGCTTAGAGCAACCAGGAAATTCCACCAGAAACCTTTTAGAACTCATAAGTGAATTCAGTAAAGTAGCAGGATATAAGATCAATGCACATAAATCTAAGGCATTTTTATACATAAGTGATGAATCTTTGGAAAGAATAATTAGGAAAACTACCCCATTCACAATAGCCTTGAAAAAAATAAAATACTTGGGAATCAATCTCAAAAAAGAGGTGAAAGACCTCTACAATGAGAACTACAGAACACTAAAGAAAGAAATTAAAGTAAACCTAGAAGATGGAAAGATCTCCCATGTTCTTGGATAGGAAGAATTAATATTGTCAAAATGGCCATACTACCAAAAGTGTTATAGAGATTCAATGTAATTCCAATTAAAATCCCAATGATGTACCTTACAGAAGTAGAGCAAGCAATTATGAAATTCATCTGGAAGAACAAGCAATCTACAAACATATGGAAAAATGTTCAACATCTCTAGTAATAAGAGAAATACAAATCAAAACCACCCTAAGATTCCATCTCACCCCAATTAGAATGGTGATTACCAAGAATACAAGCAACAACAGTTGTTGGTGAGGATGTGGGGGGAAAGGTACACTCATACATTGCTGGTGGGGCTGCAAAGCAGTGTGGAGACTCCTTAGAAAACTTGGAATGGGACCACCATTTGACCCATCTATCCCACTCCTTGGCCTATACCCAAAGGACTTAAAATCAGCATATTACAGAGATACAGCCACATCAATATTCATAGCTGCTCAGTTCACAATAGCCAGATTGTGGAACCAACCTAGATGTCCTTCAATTGATGAATGGATAAAGAAAATGTGGTATATATATACAATGGAATATTACTCCAGCCATAAAGAATGATAAAATTATGGCATTTGCAGGCAAATGGATGAAATTGGAGAATACCATGCTAAGTGAGATAAGCCAATCTCAAAAAACCAAAGGATGAATGATATCACTAATAAGTGGATGATGACACATAATGGGGGGTGGGAGGGGTTAGTGTTAGGGTTAGAGTTAGGGTTAGGAAGGGGGGCAAGAATGGAGGAAAGAAGGACTGTTTAGAGTGAAAAGAGGGGTGGGAGGGGTGTGGGGAAGGGAAAAAGTAACAGAATGAATCAAACAAGATTACCCTATGTAAATTTATGATTACACAAATCATATGCCTTTATGCCATGTACAAAAAGAAACAACATGTATCCCATTTGTTTACAATAAAAAAAAGTAATGTGAAAAAATAAGATGCCCAGAATAACCAAAAAAGTATTTATAGAGAAATGTGAAGCAGGATGCAACACAATACCAAAAGTCAAATTATACTACAGACCTAGAGTAATAAAAAAGCATGGTATTTATACTAAAACTGTCATGAAGACCAATGGTACAGAATAGAAGACACAGAGAAAAATACACAAAAACAATTTTATCTCATAGTATACAAAGGTGTCATAAACATATTGGAGAAAAATAATTTCTTCAATAAATGGTGCTGGGAGAATTGGAAATCTATATATAATAAAATGATTTGTGACCATTATATCTCACCCTGCATAAAACCAACTCAAAGTGCATCAAAGATGTAGGCATTAGAACAGAGACCCTGGACCTACTAGAATAAAAAGTAGGTCCAAATCTTCATCACATTGACTTAGGAATTGTATTTCTTAACAAAATACTTAATTTATAGAAGTAATATCAGAAATCAATAAATGCGATTCTATCAAACTAGTAAGCTTTCTCCCAACAAAATGTCAATCAAGAACATGTTCAGAGAACCTACAGAATGGAAGAAAAATCACTACTTTCTTAACCTCATATAGAACATTAATCTCAGGATATAAAAAGAACTAAGAAAACTTAACAAAAAACAACTAATAATCCAATAAATAAATGGGCAAAGAAACTTAAAAGGTACTTCACAGAAATATGAATGAAAAATTATATTAAAAAATGTTCAAAATATCTACCAATTAGAGAAAGGAAAATTAATAATAGACTGAGATTTCAGCTCACTTGAGTCAGAAATGCAATTATAAAGAATACACATAAAAATAAATTTTGTCAAGTTTGTTGGGAAAAGGTACACCCATACATTGTTTGTGGGAGTGAATATTTGTGAAAGCACTCTTCAGTATGGTGATTCCTCAGGAAAGAGAATGGAATCTTGGTTTGACCAAAGTATTCCATTCCTCAGCATATACCCAAAGGCCTTAAAACAGCATACCACAGTGACATGGCCTTATCAATGTTTAAAAAGCTATGGAACCAACATAGGTGGCCTTTAGGAGATAAATGAATAAAGCAATGAATACACAATGGGATAATTTTTACTCATAAAGGATAATAAAATTAGGGGCTAAGGGAGGAGATGAGTTTCTGCAGATTAGACAGAAAGTAGTGAAGGGCAGGGAGAAGGAATGGAATTGGAAAATAGTAGAATGAATCACATATAAGTTTATTTTTTGATATATGAATACATGGCCAGTGTAACTCCATATCATGTACAAAAAAAGGGGAAGTTATAATTCACATATGTATGACAAGTCAAAATACCTTCTACTGCCATGTATAACTAAAATGAATAGATACAAAAATTTAAAAAGAATCTATGGTGATTAGCCTCAATGGCCTGCTTAGCATCTATTTTATGAATAGAATTTATGACATGCATAGCCTCTATGAGTGTCACAGACCTGCATAGTCTCATGGTTTTGTAGAGTAAATGATGTTTATATTACCTGTAATCTGTGTACCTTCCATGGCATGAATAGAATTTATGATCTCAGAGTTCTTCATGACTTTCATTACCCCTATGACTTGAGTTGTACTTATGAAGTTTGTAGTGTTTTTATCCTGAATCCACTACTATCTGCATACCCTCTATGATCTGTGTAGCCTCTATAAAATGTGCACCCTCTTTAACCCTAGTTATTTCTATGTCCAGCTAGAGTCAGTTGCCTCAGTAGCCTGTATAACTTGTGGAACATAAATGGAAAAGTACCCTCTATTGTCTATATATCCTCTGTGTCTTGAAGAGTATTGATGAACTGAGCATTCTTTATGATCAACATAACCTTTATGACCTGCATACCATCTATCACCTGAGAAAACTCTGATCTATGTAGAATTTATGGACTGAACATCCTTTAACTTTTGTATGTTCAATTACCTTATTACTTCTGTAATCTGAGTGTTCACTGTAATTTTCAGAGCTCATATTCCCTGCATGATTTTTCTGACCTGAATAGTCTCTAAGACCTGAGTAGTCTAAAGGATTTTAGTAACACATATGAACTGCTTAGCTTCTAAGGTTTGAGTAGCTTATATAAACTTAGTAGACTCTGTTATCTATGTAATATCTATATATAAGTGTATTCTATTGCCTATATATGCTTGGTGACCTTCCTGGCCTCTATTGTCTGTGTGGCCTCTCTGATATTCATAGCCTCAATTACCTGTGTATTTTCAATCACTTGCACAGCTTCTATGACTGAGTAACCTCTATAGTCTGCTTCATCACTATGACTCTCATATTTCTTATGGACTGAGAAGCTTAACTATGCTATATTGACACAAGGGCCAGTGAATTCTCCATATAGACCTATATAGCTTTATCAACTATATAACCTCCATGACCTACATATCTGGTATGGACCATTTAACATCAGTGGCTTGTGCTTCTCTGTGAACTGTATCATCATATTGCCAGTGTAGTCTTAATTCCCTGAGTACTGCCTATTAACTCCATAGACACTATGTCTGGTGTAGTCTGTAGGAGAAATTATTCTCTATTCACCATGTAACTTCTATGATGTTCATTTTCTTCAAATCCCCAGTGACCCACTCTTTCCACCCACAGCTTATTTTCCTACAGTGAACATAGTGTTAAAACATCAAGGCATTACTCCACCCCTAAGATTGTAACTATCATAATCTAATCATTTACCTCAGATCATTTTTACCTCCTCACACATGTGAGATTTTGGTGCACCTCATATGTAAACCATAACTTTCCAATCTTGTCCACCAAAAATAATATATCCATCTCACAATACAAAGTACTTATACTCCATTTCCAGAAGTCTGAATATTATTAAACTTTTCAGCATTCTACTTCCAAGTTTTCCTGAGCATCAAGGTATTCTCTCAGTATGCATTGCAGTAAAAATCAAAAGTCTCTTACATATATCTATCATACAATAACACAGAGTAAATATTTACAGTCAACAAGGGAGAAATGGCAATATATAAAGAAACAATGAGACCAAAACAAAACTAAGAAAAGGACGGGATCGAAACAAGACCAAAAACTGGACAGAGTTGTGCACACCTTTAGTCCTAGAGGCTCAGGGGGCTAAGGCAGTAGGATTGTGAGTTCAAAGCCAGTCTCAGCAATGGTGAGGCACTTAGAAACTCAGGGAGACCTTGTCTCTAGCTAAAATAGAAAATTGTGCTAGGAATGTGATTTAGTGGTCTAATGCCACTGAGTTCAACCCATGGTAGCCACCCCCCAAAAATACTAAAATCCAGCTGAAGAAGCAAGATCATAATTTCACATTTAGGATCTGGGACACATGATATTGTGGTGTTGTCTCCAAAGAACTGTGCAGCTTCTATACTATAGTCTTCTGGGTCGCAACCAACAAGGCCTCTCTTGCCATGGTTCCTGTTCAATTTTTACAGCTTTCCTAAATAGCTGTTTCATATTATGAGCATTTTTAAATCTTGGAGGTTCTCACCTAAGTTTTAGTTTTCTTTTTGCATCTTCATGCATCACCTCTCAGAAGCATTCAGCAAAGTGTTTGACCCTGCATCACTTTGCTTGGTCTCCCAGGTCTCCCACTGAGATCTCAAGGGAAGCCTCCATGATCCTCTAACTCCATCATATTACATTCACTCACAATCAAAACTACAATGTTGATGTCAAAATCTGCAGCATCTTAGGCACTAGAAAATCTTCCTGGTACTGCAACTGTACCCAACTTCTGAATGGTGTGAATGGCAGAGCATTGTGAAAAAAATATCCACATTCCCCTTGTAATCAGGATCTCCATTGTGTCCTCTCAAAGAAATTTTTACATTAGTACTATTGAGTCTGAGTTAAGTGTGATCTTGCCAATTCCTGAGAGGCCCTCATAATCTTTTCAACTTGGACTGAGTCTTCTCTATGGCACGTGTACTGGGACCTTTTTCACATTTATGGCTAAAATAGCCTAAATGACTTGTGTTTCCTCTATGGTTTGACTAAACAAAATGACCTTTGAACTCCTATAACCTCTGTCACCTTGATGACCATCATAGTCTTTATTCACTGCAAAGTCTCTGTGATCTGTGTAGTTCCTTTGGCCAAAATAGCTTAATGTCATTAGTAGCTTATATGACCTGTATATGCTCTGGAATATGAGTAGCCTCTATGAATTATGTTGCATCTAACTTCTGAGTAATCTCTGTGATATTTAGCCTTGATAATTTGCACAGCTCTTTTATATGTGAAATTTCTATGTCCTGAGTTGCTCATATGACATATGTAGCATCTGTGTTTGCAGAGGCCAGTATTGCTTCCATAAACTCCACGACCTGAATAACCTCTTGGAACTCAGTCTCATCTGTAAACAACTTAATCTCTGTGACTTACATAGACTTAATTGCCTGAATAACCTTTCTGTTTATAACATATATAACTTGTTCAGAATCTATGATCTGTATAGTCCTTTGGCCCTGTATAGCTTCAGTAAACTGATTGTCTTCTAGGCCTGAGTGGTCTCTAGAATTGGAAAAATATCTTCAACTTCTATAATCTGTTCAGTGCTTATCCCTTCTTAAGCTTCATACCATGGGTATTATTCTATGACTTATAAGCCCTATGGCCTGAGGATCATCTGCATCTCACATAGCCACTATGACAAGAGTATCCTGTATATTTTTTCTAGCATGTAAAACGTGGGTAGCATCTATGACCAAATTAGAATGTATAACTTGCATAGCCTCTATGACTTTTGTATCTTATTCAGTCTTAGTAGCTTCTAGGATCTGTGAGTAGGACATATTACCTATGTATCCTCCATGACTTGAGTAGCACCTTGGAACTCAGTATCCTATAAGATCAGAATTCCTTTAACACCTGCAAGCCTCCATGAGCAGCAGAACCTCTATGACAATGCTAACCATTATAATCAGTGTTGTCTCTATGACCTGAGTAGCTTTAGGATATGATTTTCCTAGATAGCCTTAATATTCACTTGACCTGTGTAGATTTTATTTAATAAGGAACATAGGATTTGCATAACCTGAATTTTATGTGCATAGTTGTGCCCTGCAAAACCTCATTAATTTGCATAACTTCTACATCCTCATTGGCCTCTATGACCCAAGGAGCATCTATGATCTGTGTAGTATATATGGCTGGAGTTGCCTAACAGACCTTAACTGCCTGTATGTACTCAGTATCCATTAGGATCTTTTTATCCTCTCAAGATTGAGTTGACTCTGAATGAGATATTTTCTATTACCTGTAAAAAATTATAATTTGTGTATTATGTTTGACATGCACAACAAGTTCTGTGTATCATCTTTGGCTTGAGGATATACATATGCCTGCAAACTTTATTGCTCTACAGTCTCTATGATCTCTGCGTAACCTATAAGACAAGAATAGCCTCTAGTTCCTCTGCAGACACTAAGACATGTGTGGAATTAATGACTTGAGTGACCTAAATTACATTAGTAACATTTATTACCTAGCAGATACTATGATATGAGTAGCCTCTAGGATCTGAATGAGCTATATGACCTGAATAACCCTACTTGAGTAGCCTCAGTAACCTGATCAGTTTAAATGAAATTCTTATTGTACATGACCTGTACAATGACTGACCTGTGAAGGAAGCCTCTATGTGTAGAAAAACCTCTGAAAACTACAAAGTTTCCATGACTTGAATAGCCTCTGTGACCTGTGTTACACAGTAGCAAATGCCAGAGTTACATTGCTGACCTATGTAAATTATTTGACAAATATAGCATCTAAGTCTTGATTACCATACATCTCCTAAAGAGTTTCAGTGACCTATGTACATTTTCTAGAATGAGGAGAGAAAATGTCCTCATTGTCCTCTAATGAACTTCATATCTTCTAAGACAAGATTGGTTCTAAGACTCATGTAGCATTCATACTCTGACAAAACTAAAGGATGCACAAAGCTTACTGGGCTTTATTAGCCTAAATAAACTTAGTGAACACAATGAGCTGCATATAAGACTGGAGTTGCAACTATGAATAACAATGCCTCTATAGCCAACATAACTTAAATTATATGCACAACCTGTATTACATGTATATCCTGAATAGCATACATGGCCTGTGTAACCTCTATGGTCTCTGTAACCACTGTGATTTGCATATCATTAATGATTTGAATTTCCTCTTTGAACTATATAGCCTCTAAAGCTGTGTAGGCTTTATCACCTGAGCTTCTTTTCTGACAAGCTTCACCTCTATGAACTGCATATCCCTTATTGCCATAGTAGCCCCTATGATCTGTATATGTTTCTAAGTGCTGTCTCTATCACCTATGCAGTCTGTGTCATAGAATCCTCTAAGGTCTGCATAGACTCTGAGTCTTGATTCTTCTTTATGAACTCTTAAATCTCTACGAACTGCATACCAATATGACCTATAAAATCTGTAACCTGAGTACAACTAAGTGTGTGTAGCATCTATCATATGTGTAGACTCTATTTCATGTGCACACTCCATAACCTGAATAGCCTTTAAATGTTCATACCTTCTACATTTTTGTAGAATGTATGTCTGATCTGTAATAATCTCTTTGGTTTATTTAACGTCTGTTATGGTTTAAATATTATGTGTTCCCAAAAATTATGTATGAGAAAATTTAAGAGTGAAACAACTGGGTTATGGCAGCTTTAATATAATCATTACATTAATCCACTGGTAGGAATTAATAGATGTTAATTTTAGGCAAGCAGGTTGTGACTAGAGAATCTTGGTCATTTGGGGTTTAACTTTTAGGTATGTATTTTTTCCCAGACAATATTAATTGACTAATTCTCTCTCTCTCTCTCTCTCTCTCTCTCTCTCTCTCTCTCTCTCTCTCTCTCTCTCTCTCTCCATCCCTCCCTCCCTCTTTCCTTCCTGGTGTATTGTCCCAGCTGGATTTCTTTTCCTTTACCAAACACTTCATTTTACAACTTTTAAAGATTTTATTCATGGGAGATAATGAATATTGACAACGTTTTGCTGAACATACTTTCAGGTACATCAGGTGATACAAATTGTCTATTTCAATTAGTGAATTCTAGATTTTTTCTTGTGATTCCTTTCTTTAATTATTATTTTGATTCACTGTATATAAATGGGGTACAACTTTTGTTTCTCTTGTTGTACATGTGGTATACTCACACTTTGTGTAATTATACATGTACATAGGGTAACGATATTTGTCTCATTCTATTATTTTACATTCCACCACCTCCACCCACCCCTCATTATTCTCTATACAACCCATACTTCCTTTATTCTTCCCTCCTCCCCCATTATGTATCATCATCCACTTATCAGAGAAATCATTCAGCATTTGGATTTTTGAGATGGATTTATTTCACTTAGCATGGTATTCTCCAACTCCATCCATTTACCTGTAAATGCCATAATTTTACTCTTCTTTATGGCTTTTTAATATTCTATTATGTATATATACCACAGTTTCTTTATCCATTCATTTATTGAAGGGCATTTATGTTTGTTCCCCAATCTAGCTATTGTGAATTGAACTGCTATAATGTTGATGTGCTTGTATCACTCTATTATTCTGATTTTAAGTTATTTGGGTATAGGCCAAGGAGTGGGAAAACTGTCAGATGGTGATTCCATTTCAAGTTTTCTAAGGAGTTTCCATACTACTTCTCAGAGTGGCTGCTCCAATTTGCAAACTCACCAGCAATTTATGGGTGTATGTTTTCCCCCACATCCTCACCAAACCTAATGCTGCTTGTATTCTTGATAATAGACATTGAGATTGGGATGAGGTGAAATCTTAAGTTAGTTCTGTTTTGCATTTCTCTTATTATTAGAGATGTTCAACATTTTTTCAAACATATAATGATTTCTTGTAGATCTTCTTCATTGAAATGTCTGCTCATTTCCTTAGCCCATTTATTGATTGAGTTATTTGTATTGTATTATAAAGTTTTTTGAGTTATTTATAAATTCTGGAGATTAGTGCTCCATGTCAATTGTGTTTTGAAAAGATTTTCTCAAACACTGTAGGCTTTCTCTTCACATTTTTTATTTTCTACTTTTCTTACAGAACGTTTTTTGTTTGACTCAATCCCATTTATTGATTTCTGCTTTTATTTTTTGTCTTTGGGAGTCATGTTAAGAAAATCTGGTACTAAACCTACATGATGAAGATTTGGGTCTCGGCTTTCTTGTATTTGGTGCAGAATCTCTGTTCTACTTCCTTGATTCTTGATTTATTTTGATTTGAGTTTTCTGCATGGTGAGAAATATTGTTTAATTACATTTTGCTGCATAAGGTATTCTAGTTTTCCTATCACCATTTTTTGTACAGACTACCTTTTCTCCATTTTTTGTTTTTGGAACCTGTGTCTAGTATGAGAAAACTGTATTTATGTTGTCTTGTCCCTGTGTCCTCGACTCTATGCCATTGGTCTACCTTTCTATTTTAGTGCCAATACTTTACTGTTTTTGTTACTATTGCTCTGTAGTATAGCTGAAGTGCTGTTATTGTGATATCACCTGCTTTGCTCTTCCTGCTAAGAATTGCTTTGATATTTGTGGGTCTCTTAGTTTTTCAAATAAATTTCATAATTGCTTTCTCTATTTCTGTCAGTTATATCATTGGAATTTTAATTTGAATTGCATTGAATTTGAATTGTGCTAATGGTAGTATGGTCATTTTCACAATATTAATTCTTCCTATGCAACAACATGGAGAACTTTCCATCTTCCAAGGTGTTCTTATTTCTTTCTTTAGTGTCCTGTAGTTCTCATTGTAAATTTATTTCACATTTTTTATATTTATTCCCAAGTATTTTATTTTATTTTTTGAGGCTGTTGTGAAAGGGGTAGATTTTCTGATTTTTCTTTCAGAGGATTCATCATTTATGAATAAAAACATATTAGTTTTATGAGCATTTATTTTATATCCTGCCACTTTGCTGAATTCATTGATGAATTCTAGAAATTTTTTGGTTGCAAGTTTTGGATCCTCTAGTTATAGAATAATGTCTTTGGCAAATAGTGATAATTTGAGTGTTTTTTTTTTCTATTTATATCCATTTAAATTATTTGATCTAATTGCTCTGGCTAGAGTTTCAAGAGGATGTTTAATAGAAGTGGTGAAAGATGACATCCCTACCTTGTTCCTTTATTAGGGGGAATGCTTTAACTTTTCTCCATTTAGAATGACATTGCCATGAGATTAACATTGATGACTTTTACAATTTTTATGTCTGTTCCTACTCTGTTTAATTTTTCTACTGTTTTGAGCATGAAGGGATTTTGTACTTCACGAATATTTTTTCTGCATCTATTGAAATAATACTATGATTCTTAACTTTGGGTCTGTTGATGTGTGAATTACCTTTACTGAATTCTGTTTGTTGATCTAATCTTGTAACTCTGGGATAAAACCCACTTGATCATGGTGCACTATCTTTTCAATATGTTTTTGTATGCAATTTGCTGAAACATTGTTAAGAATTTTTGCATCCATATTCATTAGCAATACTGTTCTCATGTTTTGTTTTCTCAATGTGTCTTTGGTTTTAGTATCAGGGTGATACTACTACATTCATAGAATGAGTTTGGAAGGGTTCCCTTCTTTTGTATTTCATGGACTACTTTGAAAAGTATTGGAATGAGTACTTCTTTGCAGGTCTTATAAAACTCAGCTGAGAATCATGTGGTTCTGGACTTTTCTTTGTTGGTAGTCTTTTTATGGATTTCTCTATTTCATTGCTTGAAATTGATCTGTTTAAACCGTGTATGTCCTCCAGATTCACTTTGGTTAGATCATGTGTCTCCAGAAACCTATAGATGTCTTTGAGATTTTCTATTTTTTTGGAGTATAGATTTTCAAAATACCTTGTAATTATGATTTAAATTTCAATAGCTTCTGTGTGACATTTCCTTTTTCATCATGAATTTCAGAAATTTGAATTTTCTCTCTCCTTCTCTTCATTAGTGTTGATAAGGGTTTATCTATTTCGTATACTTTCTCTAAGGACCACCTTTTTATTTTGTCAATTTTTTGAATCATTTCTTTTGTTTCAATTTCCCTGATTTCTGCTCTGATATTAGAAATTTCCTGTGTTCTATTACTTTGCTTTTTGATCTGCTGTTTTTCTTGGGCTTTGGGGTGTAATATTAGATCATGTTTTGTTGTCTTTTTCTTCTTTTATTTAATGCACTCCATGCAATGAATTTCCTCTTAGCACTGTTTTTATAGCATCCCACCAATGTTGCTATGTTGTATTGTTTTCCTCTTTTACCTCTAAGAAATTTTTTTTCTCCTCCCTGATGTCTTATGATATCTATGCATCATGCAACATTCTATTACTTAGTCTCCAGGTATTGGAGTAGTTTCTGGTTTTTATTTTATCACTGATTTCAAATTTCAATCCATCATGATCTGATAGTATACAAGGTAGTATCTTTTTTTTTTTGTATTTGCTAAGAGTAGTTTTGTAGCATGACATATAGACTATTTTAGAGAAGGGTCCATGTGCTTCTGAGCAGAAAGTTCACTAACACTTTGATGAATGGAATAGTCTACATTTGTCTGTTATGTCTAAATTAGTGATTTGCTATAGTGTTCTATTGTTTCTTTGTTCAATTTTGTTTGCAAGATTTGTCCAATGGCAATAGAAGTGTATTATAATCACCTAGTATTATTGTGTTGTGGTCTATTTGATTTTTTGAATTAAAATTGAAGAATTTGTTTGATGTATATGGATGTGCCATTGTTTGGGGCATAAATCTTTATTTTCATTATTTTCATTTCTTTATTTGCTGATTTATGCTTCCCTTAAACAGTATGATATTTCCTTCTTTATTTCTTCTGACTAACTTTGGCTTGAAGTCCACTTTATCTGATATGATGATGGAAACCCTTTCATTTTTACTAAGTTCTTGTGCCTGGTATGTGTTTTCCCATCCTTTCACCTATAGTCTGTGTGTATATTTTTCTATGAGATGAGACTCTGAAGGCAGAATATTGTTGAGACATTATTTTAATCCAATCTGCCATTTTTTGTCTTTTGTTTGATGACTACAGGCCAATAACTTTCAGATTTTTTATTGAGATATGAATTGTATTCTCAGATATTTGCTCCTATTTTTGGTTTTAACTTGACTTGGTTTCTCCATTAATTGGTTTTTACTTTAGAGTAGTTACTCCCTTTGATGACTTTCATTGTTGTTTTTCAATTCCTTATCATGAAATACTTTGCTGAGAATGTTCTTTAGTGCAGGTTTTCTATTTGTAAATTCTTTAACTTTTGTTTATCATGAAAGGATTTTATGTTATCTTCAAATATGAAGTTTAGTTTTGCTGGGTTTAAGATTCTTGGTGGACTTCCATTTTCTTTCCAAACTTGAAATATGTTGTACCAAGTCTTTGAAGCTTTTATGGTCTGGGCTGAGAAATCTGCTGATATTGGTACTGGATTCCCCCTATATATAATCTGCTGCTTTTTTCTTGCAGCTTTTAAAATTCTATCTTTATTTTGTATATTAGACAGTTTTATTATAATATGCATTAGTTGATCTATTGTAATGTTGTACATTTGTTGCTCAGTAAACATGGGCAACTTTCTGAGAAGCAAGTCAATTTAGAATCTTGAAAGGTTAGTTAGTCTTCTGTGTGTTAAAATATACTTGAATATTTTGATATCATGATTGTTGTGCTAATTTAATTAAGTCCTTCAAAAAGACATGTATATATTTTTCACCTTTCTCCATAAACTTCTGAAGTTCATACCTATGAGCTACCATCATTATTCATCCAGTTAATATGCTTCAGACATTTCCCTCCATTTATATCTATGTTTGCATATTTGTATTGCATCATGCATGAGGAAAGTCAAATTTTATGTAGATGACAGTTTTGAAAACAGCATAAAAATATGACACAAAAACTTGACTGAATATGAACATCTTAAACAGCTTCATTAAGATATAATTTGATTATTCTAAAATTCAAAAATTAAGGTTGTAAGTTTGTTAGGTTGGAATTTAGTTGATGTAGAGGGCAGAGCAGAGCAACTGAGACAAAAGCCAGCCCACCAAAGGTGACCATCAAATGGGCTAAAAAATTCCACTGACCCTTCACATCCACCTGTCACTCAGCAAGACCCCCTCCCATCCTGCACTACAAAAACCCTGCACAGCGAGGGCCACCTGCGATTTTCTCTGGGTCCTTATTTGAGCTGTACCCCGGGGGTCTGGGAATTTTGCCTGAGAGCCAAATACCAATAAAGCTTGCTTAGGCCACTTTCTGTCCAATTTTATTTGGCCACTAACTGTGCCCCGCATCCAAGCTTACACAGTTCAACTCAAATATTCATAGATTTGTGAAACCATCACATATCACTTAAAGAAAAATTTTATTTAAAGAAACATGTACTTTGACCCTAATATTATGCACTCAAATGGAAATCAGTTGCTCTCAGTTTCTATAGATTTTTTTGTTCTGGCATTACATATAATAAATGTTGGAGTCTAAAAGTTCTCAGAAGCACCCCCCCCCAATGTGTGACAGACTACCAAGCTGCAAGGGAGTTGGAGTCTTACCTCTCAAATATATGGACAGATCATAGGCCAAGTAATTGGAACCTAGGGTCATGGGAAAAATGATATTTTGCTACACCAGGAATATACTTTTCCTACTGGTACCTGGCAGGAGATGAAGCTCAGGGTTCTTGGAGTGATGTTCCCAATTTACTGAGTAGGTTAATAAAGGGAGGAAGGAGAAAGCAGACCTGAATTTAAATACCAATGAATTTTAAAATTTTTCTCTATGTTAGTGGATTTTCTTAATTGGTTGTAAATCCTTGGAACCATTTACATACAGTAACTATTTTGTTTTATCTGTATATTTATTTATGTTTACTCTTCTGAGAAATGAAACAATGGCCTCAAGCATTTTAGTCAAGTGCTCTTCCACTGAGCTATGCCTTTAGTCCCTAGAAAAAATTTCATTGGTTTTCTTTGTTTGATTTCAGAATATTTTTGATCAATATAATGTGTGGTTTAATAAAGTTACTCAACTGTAAAGCCATAAGTCTCTGTAGAAATTTTAAATAACGAGTGACTTTTAAATTATTTGTAATTATCACATAATAATAACACATTAGAAAACATAAAATTCCAGTTGTCAGTATCCTGTAATACAGTCAGACTTCTTATGTATATTAGAAACTTTGAAGATTATAACACTACTTTTGTCACTATATTTAATGTTTCTATTTTAAATACTGCAATAGTCACCACATATTTATTATCTGGGTAAAGTTAGTGTAAGTGTACAAAGATGAACCTCAACATAAGTCAGAACTGTTTAATATTATACAATAAAATAAGTGTTGAATAAAAACTGCCAATAGCTATAAAATTAATTTGTTAGATAATGCTGAGAAAATAAAAATAAGCATGAAATTAAAATGTTAATATAGTATTAGTGGATTTATGCTTTCTGAGAATCTTCTTTCCATTATGCCAGATAAGGCTAAGTTCTATTTCTGGATAGCAAAATAAATTTTGCAAGAATTTTAGTAAAACAAAATTCATATTGAGCACTCTCTATTGCTATGAGTTTTGTTTCTTGGGATTAATTTTTTACATTTGAGATAAAATAACTGCCATATATTATAAAATAACTTACATAACTTTGTTTTGTTTCAGTTTTAAAATTTCTAAAACATTTTTACATTTGCCATAATATTATTTTCTTATTTTTTTCTGTATTTTTGGTTTTATTAACTATTGAATTTTCATTATACTACTCTCACACATTTTTATTCTATATCTGTATGTGTATGAATGTGCTTGTGTGTGTGCAGGCAGGAGACTGAATATATTAGAGATATCATCAAAAATAATACTTTGTAGAATCTTGACCCTTACTTCAAAAAGTTAATTCTTCTCAGATATGACTGTTAATGAAGAAAAAATGACACCTTTTCATTTTATTATCTTAATTCTATTTCCCAAAATTTACATATTGAATCCATTGCCAACAATGTGAAGAAATTTGGAGATGGGATCTTTAAAGAGGTAATAAAAACCAAAAGAGATCTTAAGATTTTGGCCCTAATTGAAATTGACTGATTTCTTAGTAAGGACAGATTCCAGAGATTCACACAGACAGAAGAAAGATCATGTGAGGATGAATCAGGAAGGTGCCTCTCCAGGAGCCAAGAGGAGAAACCAAAGGAAAATCATCGTGCTAATACTTTCATCTTGAAACTTGACTTCCAGAAATGCAAGAAATAAATTTCTGTGCTTTACATGACCCTCTCAGTGCTGTTTTATTATGGTAATCTTAGGAAATATATATGTTCCACATTTACATTTTCTGTCACCCTCAACATGGTCCACACCATGAGTTATCAAATAGAAAAAGAACTAAAAGCTGGATTAAGGTGGACAAAATAATAAACAAGAAGAAAAGAAGAAAAAAAGAAAAAGAATTGGACCTCTTCAGAAAATCCCATATATACACAGAATAAAAACAAAAGTTATATATACATACAGTCTTTAGAGATCTAAAATTTTGCTTAGTTTGCAGTTCAAGTTTTACCTTAAAAATTACATAATAATAAAATAAAAGAGCACTAATTAGATTTTGTGACTATACAGAATAAGTTGGAAATTAATCTTATCATGTGTTACAAAATTTTATCAATGTAATCAAAATGTGACTCAAATAGCAATTATGACTATGTGTACCAATAAACACAAATTTGTAAATACAAAGATAGTTTTTCCCTTGGCAATAAATCTAGGGGATGCTTTTCCACTGAGTTACATCCACAGACCTTTTTATTTTTATATTTATTTTGAGGCACGATCTAGCTAAATTGCTGGGATAGCCTTCTGAGTTGCTGAGATTGAAATCATGTGTCACCAAAACTTTCCTGTAAACCCAAATTTTAAAAATGCTACATAAGAGTCATGTACAGTGTCAAGTACCTCTAATCCCAGTGGTGCAGGATTCTGATGTAGAGGAATCACAAGTTTGAATCCAGTTTCAGTAACTGAGTAAGATGCCATCACAAAATATCAAATCAAAATAACTGGGGATGCAGATCAGTTTTAAAGTCTATGGGCTCAATTCACAGTATTGTAAAAAGAGTGACTAACTGAAAAAAGCATAATATTTAATAAAATTTCCTTATTGGGCACACTGGCTTATATCAACAACATCTTAATTTTCCATAGGCATAATATACAAGAAGAGATGTGTGAAAACAAAAACAAGTTCAAATTAAATCAATTTTTCACACTTACAAATAAGTTAGATAATGTGGCATTCCATAGAATCAGCTAAAATAGATAAAGTGACCTTTAATTTATATGGAAAAAAGATTTTCAACAGTTGAAACTTAGTATATAAATCCCAAATAACAAAGGGATGATTATCCCCACTCATTTTTATTCGACATTCCAATTTCCCTCTTCACAAACATGGAAAGAACCAATGCCATTGCATAGTCTATTATATTTGTATTTCTTAGTCTCATCCATTGTGTTCCTTCCTATGCAACACCCAAAATTATTATTAAAAATTATTCAATGAGTATAAATATTGCTTCATATTTTCATTGCAATTATGGTTAAAATGATTATTCAGTGTCTATTTCAATACCCTCATCTCAGTTTGCTTTTATCTCAGAAGACCTTTTGGTGTGCATGATGGGACAAGCCTATAATTTCAGTGACTCAGGAAAACAAGCCAAAAGAATCACCAGACTGAGTCCAGTCCCTGCAATTGAGAAGGACCCCATCTTCAACTAAAAATCAAACAATTGAGGCTATGGCCTAATGAACATCGCCCCTGGGTTGAATCCCAGGTAACAGAAGAGTATTTTAAATATTCTAATTATTTTTGGACATGGAATATTAAAATATAATACATTAAATCTGTTAGCATCTTTTTTAGTTTGCAGAGAGTTTTCTTACCTAGAAGGTATAAGGGTCTCTTTTTAAATAATTTTGTTAATTCTACTTCAGCAAATTATCATTGACTGGTTCTTCCTCTTAGTTATACAGGACAGACATATTTTGACATATTTATACAAATATGAAGAATATCTTATTCTAATTAGGGTCGTAGTTCTGTTGTTTTACATGATGTGGAAACTTCCTGTGTTTTATTACTACATGTGCATTCATTCAACTCATTCCTATTCATTCGACTCTTTCCTATTTTTATCCCCCACTATTTTCTTCATTCCCCTTTTACTGATTCAATAAACTTCTATTCTCCCTCCACAAACCCATATTGTGTGTTAGCATCCACATAGCAATAAGAATATTTGACCTTTGGTTTGGGAAATTGGCTTAATTAACAAGAGAGTCTGCAAATTCACCCATTTATTAGAAAATGCAACATTTTATTATTCTTATGACTTATTAATATTGCATTGTATATATATATGTATTAATATTTCATTGTATATATATGTGTGTGATTATATATATGTATATATGTATCTTCTTTATACATTTGTCTTTATACATTTGTCTATTGAAGGCCACCAAGATTGGCTCAACACCTTATGTATTGTTAATTGAACTACTATATATATTGATTTGGCTGTATTAGTGTACTATGCTGATTTTAACTATTTTGGTCTTGTACAAAGGAGTGGTTTAGTGAGGTGAAATGATGCATTCATTCTTAGTTTTTTTGAGGAAACTTTTTACTGCTTCCTAGGGTGGGTGTACCAATTGGCAGTCCCTCCAGAGATGTATGAGAGTAGCCTTTTTCCCACACCCTTGTGAACATTTATTGATGCTTGTGTTCTTGGTCGTTGTATTCTGACTAGAGTCAGATGAAACCTCAGTGTATTTAATAGTCATTTCTGTTATTGATAGAGATGTTGAGCATTTTTTATATATTTGTTGACCACTTCTATTGCTTTTTCTGTGAAGAGTTTCTTTCTATTCCTTTGCACACATATTAATTGGGACTTTCTTATGGTGTTAAGTATTTTGGTTCTGAAGTTTAGTGTTTTATCTGAGGTGCAGGTGATAAAAATTTTCTCCCATTCTACCGTGTTCTTATCTTATTCCTGTCCTTAATCTCTCTACATTTAAGTTTTCATTTAAGTTTAATACTTCATACCAACTTAAAGAATGTTTGTATTAGCTTTTCCTATATTTAAATGTTGTGACTTACCTATGTCATATGTATGGTGATTGCTTGTGCATCAGACTTCCAGTTACTGAAAAGGTATTTTAGGGAGACCTGATATGTGATTCTAGGTCAAATTGGACATTTCATTGTTTTGAAGCTATAACTTACCCTGTCTGTTTTAATTCCAACCCAAAGATCAGCAATCAACCTAGGACCACAGAGAATGGGCTACTGAAATCGCAGGGACAACTGCTTTCATGAGTCAGCATGGGAACATGTTCTCAAAAATCAATAAATTTGGAGCTGGGGATGTGGCTCAGTTGGTAGAGTGCTTGCCTCCCAAGCACAAAGTACTGGGTTCAATCCCCAGCACCACACACACACAAAAGAAAATCAATAAATTTGGGATAAATGTGAATTCCAAAATTAGACAACTGGTACTCACTTTTTCTCACAACTGCTGTTCATCCTAGATTGCACAGTGAATTACCTAACTCCCATGTTTCTCAGTGCTCCATGATTATAAACATATTATTCTCTTACAATCCCCTTTTTCTTTTGTATTCCTCTTTATTTACACCCCCCATATACTACTGGTGTCTGTTAGCTTTCATGTTGTTCAAATTACAAATACAAATGTACCTATATAGTATACATTGTTTTTCTTTTTCTTAATTTTACTATAGCTCTTGTTTAAACATAATTACTTATGAGCATGGTGGGATTAATTACTTGAAATTAAGTTTGAAATTATGTTTTTTTCAATGATTACTAGGTCACAGTTCTTAAATCTTTTTTTTTTTAATTTGAGGCTATTACAAACCTTTCTGCACTGAAGGAAGTTGCAAAGAATTTCAGGTTATTTTGTTATTGTACTCTCATGGAATATTCTTGAAATGGAGATTCCATGAATCATTTGGTATCTAGTTTTAAAATATTTTCAGACAATCTGCTCTTATTTACTTTCTTATGTGTGTTTCATTATCCATTTACCCTTGTGACACTCATGCAGTCTTAGTGTTTCCATAGCTTGCTGTTTTATATCATGTCTCAGAAATGAATTATACCTGCACCCCATATCAAATGTCTCCTGCTATGATAAGGTTATGTTTGTTCATGATTTTCTAAGTTCAGTCTTTAGGCATTTCCCATAATAATGCCAAGTCCTTTCTAGAAATTTAACAAGCATTCTTTAAAAAATAATGCTATTTGATAATTGTCACCATCCAAAACTTAAGAAAAGAAGCACAAATTTTGTGGTTTAGAGGAGGTTGGCTTTGGCTTTGGAGTCAGGCAGAATGAATCCTGAATCCCAGACCAGCTGCTTGATAGTTAAGGGATTTTGAACACATTTCTTTACCCTGGACTGTTACATTAACCTCATTCATAACAAAAAGTTGAAAGATGCTGAGTGCCAAAATTCTTTAGTCTCACCTCTGTCCATAACTTTTATAATGTGCTTTTACTCCTATATTTTGTCAAATTTCAGAATGCTGGATCTGGGCCCTCCTTATTTTGTATAACTCAAGAAGAGCTACAACAATTAGTGAATATTAATCAGACATATAGCTTCAAAATTTTGAATGTTTCTTTTTTTAATTCAAAACATTGCCATCTTCATTGGGATAAGCCCACATTAGTTAATTGAAAGACCACATGTTTAGGGAAATTATGGTGGTATTGTTGATAACCTGCTCATTTTATAAAATTCAGTGACATTTTTAACCATCAGCTAAACAGCCTGTTGCAGAAAGACCCCAGCAGAGCCCAACCTAAATTGATGTTCAGCCCAATACTGACCTGCTACATTTCAGAATGGTTTGCTATTCAGTAATATGTAAATAATACACACATTATAGGCAGGATACCAAGATTCAATCACATGCAGAAGTTTTCTGGAAAAGAGCAGGTGACTTATAGGTAGTAGTTTCCTTTTCTTCTGATTTAAATTTGGAGTTAAATCTCCTGATAGAGTTAATTATAACATGCAGATCTATGTGTAGATATAGATATATGTTTTGTATTAAAATTTTGTTTCCCATTCTATTGAAAGAAACAATCATCACATTCCTGCCATTGGGTTCAATGCCAAATTGCAAAGTAACATTTACTTTAATCTGTTTAATCTCAAAAGACTAGATTGCTTACATATCTGAAGATATTGGGCACAGATCTCATGGGATATGCATTTTTCTCTCCTTTGAGATATCTGAAATGGGATTAGATCTGCCCTGTATCAAGTGCAAAACTATGGTCTACTTTTGAACACATTCTGATTGAAATGTTGAGTTCTCTCAGAGTAATGTCTCTCCTGTTCTCTGAACCTTTATTTTATCAGCTACCCACAATTTCACCCACATGAAATTCAAGTAGCTGGAAAGATGGAGGTAGGAGGATTGTGAGTTCAAAATTACCCTCGGTAAAAATCAGGTGCTAAGCAGCTCAGTGAGACTGTATCTTTAATAAAATACAAAGTAGTGTTGGGAATGTGACTCAGTGCTTGAATACCCCTAGGTTTAATCCCCTTAAATATATATATTTAAGGAAGTAAATACTATCACTTCACTGAGGTAAAGAGATCATAGTTCTCAAACATGAAGTATGCCTGGTGTGAGTGGAGATGTTTGGATGTTTCAAATATAGAATGAGTTTTGAAGATGTAGTTCATATATACTTTATTATATATTTTATTAGTAGTTCTATATTGTCAAACAATGATAATCTGGATATATGTTTTTACTTTATTACATTTGATTTTACCTGTTCTTTCTACTTTTTAATGTGAATATTAGAAAATTTAAATTTACACTTTTGTCTTACAATTTATTTGCATTGAACATTGCTGATTTATGGATATTTTTCTTGATCAAAACCCAATCTGCCTTTTCATAGTAGTAAAGAGTCAAAAACTTAAATGAAAATTTAAACTAATGTTTATTAACTATTTTAGTCATGAAAAACACACACAATTAATAAATTTAAATGGCCATATATTTAAATATAAATATCATCTTAGTAAGTCTAGATCCCAGTAATGCAAGGAAATCCAGCATTAAAATAGCTGCTGCCTGAAGCTCTGGGTTCAATTCTTAGTAAATCAAAAGTAAAAGAAACACATAGGGACTGGCTATTGTGGGGTATGTCTATTATTTCAATGATTCAATATTTTTTGTGACAGAAGTCAGCTAATGTGAAGTACTCTGGTAATCCCAGTGGCTGCAGTGACTGGAATAGTAGGATTGCAAGTTCAAAGCCAAACTCAACAACTGAGCAAGGTCCTAAGCAAGTTAGCAAGTTTACCTTGTTTCTAAATGAAATAAAAACTATGTTGTGGATGTGGTTCAGTTGTTAGTAACACTTGGAACACTCCCAAACCAACCTACACACAAAAAAGAAATCATTCACATAAGACCAGATAGCAGAAATTTAAATGAAATTTAAAGTAATCTTCATTATATCATTTTCATTCATGAACCATATGTACATATACAATTCATAAGTCATAATGGACAATAACAATGATAAATGCAAATTTCCTCTTCTCTGGGTTAGATTACAATACTGCAAGGAAACCCTCTCTTAAAATAACTGCAAGTTGAAGCTCTGGGTTCAATTGACATCAACTCAAATGACAAAACAAAAACAAAGCCAGGAATGATGGTGCATGCCTGTGACACTGATGCCAACCTTAGCAAATCCATGAGATCATGTTTCAAAAAATAGGAGTAGGAATGAGTTTCAGTGCAGAGTGCCCTTGGGTTGATGCCCTCGTATTGAAAAAAACAAAAGTAACTGGTCAAAGTTATCACTGTGTTCTCAATAATTTCTTGGTTGGCAGCAAACTACTCTTATTCAGAGGTAGGTTCACTAGGCTCAGCATCAGGGAACAGAGTCTGAAGCCCTCTTCAATTGGAGGTACCTGGGCAAGAACTGGCAAATCCAGATATAACCAGCCAAGAGGAAGTGGCTTCTGCAGTGGAGTTCTGGATTTTGTGTCAGAAGTCTGTCATTATGCAGATCCATATCTGGCTTTTTCTACTATGCTCAGGAGCTCCAGGTTTTTGTGCTACACAGGCACTGAAAAAAACCAAATGGAGAACTCTGGGCAGGGTGAAAACCAGAAAATGATGAAGGTGCTTTAGGTATCTGAAGACTGGGGAGAAAAGCTGAAGCCCTTGGAACTGAAAATGACAGAAGCAGAAATGGGGGTGGGAGCTCCTCATGGTCCTCTCAGTCTGCTGGCTGTAGTATTCCTGTGTGGCAGCTCAGCCCTCAATCCCTTACTCTAGGTCTACTAAGGTCAGTAACTGGACTCTGGCATCTTATCATATTAGTGTATAGTGTCTTCAGCTTCTGTCTGGAGTAGCATGATGATATCATTGTGATGTCTGCCCAGAATCTCCCCAGGTTGTGTGGTGAAGATTTAGATGGTTATTAAAAGAGAACACCAATTTCATGTTGTTGCTGCATGAGAGTAGCTGTGGTCTCTACAGGTCTCTGTTTCTCCTTCCTGATAAACCATCTAAATATACAAGAAGCAGTGTCTCAAATCCACAACCTCCATTCTAGATATTCATAGGTCTATGAAAAAATCACTAAGATTTTTATTGATTCCTTATATTTGTACATGACAATAGAATTCAATGTGTTATAATTATACAAACATGGAATATACCTTATTCTACTTAGGTCTGCATTCTTGTGGATGTTCACAAGGGTGAAATACACTATGGTGCATTCATGTATATACATAGAAAAATTTTCTAAATTTTCAGCTACAGTTCATATTCCCAATGTCGGATTTCCTCTCAACATTATCAATATTTTGTTCCCCATGCTATATTTAAAACTGATGTCATAATTTGTAACTTCTCCAAATACTGGAAAGCACATGTTGAAGTTTTTGTTTTCTGTTTGTGAAGAATTTATGCGAGAGGGAAGCAGAAAATTATCACTTGACCATATCAGAAAAATGTGTACTTCTCCTCCCTTTGTCTTCAAACACAATTTTTCACAATTTTTTTCTGCTGAGATTCACCTTTGAAAATTATACTGTGCCATGCTTTCTTATATCAATTTCTCATCCTTTCCTAATCCTGTGTTTCAGAATTGATAGACATATAATGAAAAAATTAAAAAAATTAAAAAAAATTGAAAAAAAAAAGAATTGATAGACATAAAGTGTCCACATCTACTGTGTGTAAAGCTTCTTGGGATATGTAGTAAATATCAAACTCTGGGTCTTTTCCTATTGGAGAGCACTTTTGAGGGTAAATATTTTCTCAGTTGCCTCATGTATCTTAATATTTAACTCATTTATAACTTTGTCAAAGAGGGAGCTGAAACATGAGTAGATGTACATTTATTCAGTTTCTAAATATTTGAATTTTATGATTATCAAACACATGTATGTCTCCTGCATAAAGTGTTTATTCAATCTGTTGATCAATTTTCATTTGGGGTCTCTACATTTTTCTTTTTATTAAGTATTAAGTCATATTTGAGGTAATTATTTCCTTCCACTATCACTTCTCTTTGTACCCTTTAATGATATCACTTGAGAAATAAAATTTTTATTTTCTATCAAGTCATTTATGAATTTTCTTAGTCAATTTTGATTAACTCTGAAATGGAGTACCTATTTTTTCTTCCTACAGATTGAAGTCCAGTGTGTCCTACCATTGATATTTATTCCAGACATCATCAAATTTTAATTTGGAAACTTGGTTTCACTCATTTGTTCAAGCTTACCTTGAAATTGCAGTCTCTGTACATTAGCCAGACTGGCTAGTGAACCACCAGAACCCCTCTGCAATTCCCTTGCTTTAAACAATTGAATATTTATTTTGCTTTAATGTTTACTAGGTATTATCTGTGAAAATGATTTAATCCATGGTATGAGGAAAGGGCACAATAACATTTTTGTCACATAGATACCATCTTGCCCAAGCAGACTTCTTTGTAAAGATGCTATATTTTCATCTTCCCTGCAGTGCAAAATATCCTTTCTCCCAGTCTAAATGACAAGTGCCTTATCAAAATTCTATCCTTTCATATATTCAAGTACTGTGCATAAAAGTTTAATTTTAATAAAATTGTGCCTGAAACCAGACACACACTTTGCATTTGTCATTTGCTATTAAATGAGCATGCACATTATTGACCCCACACTATAATAATTTGGCTTCAGATAACTGGATAATAAACTAAAAGAAGTTCATATTGCCTAGCTGAAGGATTTTAAAATCCCTTGGTCACTTATACCATATGTTTCATTTCTGTGATATGATACTTTAAGTTACCACCATAACATAGGAAATGGAATTGAGGCTTTAGAATTTTTCAGCTATGACCAGAATTTAATGCTAATGTGTGGGAAAAAATTAAAAGTCATTGTATTTAAACAACAGTGAGGTATTACATTTTTATTGTCCTAATTTGCTAACTGGAGCATTGATTATTGTGTACATTTTATAAAACTCAATATTTTTTTATTTTTGCAAAGTATCTGTGAAATTCATTTGAATTTTTAACCATTTTTTAGCATAAATTCTTTTTTATATTTTTTGAATTTTTTATTATTTGGACTATCTATTTTGAATTTTTTATGTTTATCCTACTAATAACTGTGCTTCTTAATTTGATATCTTTTCTTCTTCACATTTCCAATTTCTCAGATCTTAGATATTAAGGGTTATTGCAAGTACATAATTTCTGTTAGTAACATTGTTCTCTCAATTTTATTTACTTTTATTCTTGATCAGCACATTAAACATCAATGAAATGGTTAATAAATTCATACTTTCAACATTCCTATTGTCTTTTACTAGATGTTTTACAATGTTTCTTCAATTGTAACAAGTTTTCCTGTTTTCTTTCTGTGTTATTGTTTCCACTGAGATATTTCTACTTCAAAACCTGTTTACAATAGATGACTATAGTTATTTTGGAAATGTTTAAAAATTACTAAATAAATTTAAAAATTTATTTTTTTAGACACATGCCTACAATCTCACTGTAGGCATGGGAAGCTGAGGGGAAGGAACTGCAAGTTTGAGATGAATTTTTTATTGATATCCTGTCTGAAAAATAAATAAAGAAATAGGCTGGGGGACTATGGTTGTAACTCAGTGGTACAGCAGTTGCCTAGCATGTGTGATGTACTGTGTTCAATCAAAGGCACTCTATAAAAGTAAAATAAAGATATTGTATCCCTTTACAACAAAAAGAAAAAATTTTAAATATGATAAAAATGGACTGGAGAAGTAACTCAGTAGAAAAGTAACTCAGTACAAAAGTAAAAGAATTAAAATTGTACTTAATCCCAATTATCCTACCCCCATAAAAGTGGAAAAAAATAAGGCAAAAAGACAAATTGACATCACTTGACTCACATGTGCAATCTAAACAAGTTGAATTTAGGAGCTGTAATTTGGGGGATGTTGCAGTATTGTCAACTGAAGCCTATGAATTTATATATTTTTCTTCATTTTATTTTTTGATTTATTGTACACAAATGGGGTACAACTTTAATTCCTGTGGTTGTACATGAAATAGAGTAACATCATTTGTGTAATAGCACATGTACATATGATAATAATGTTTGTTTCATTCGATTAGCTTTCCTTCCCCCACCGCCACTGAATTCTCATTTTCATCAACACAATTCATTCTTCCTCCATTTTTCCCTGAATACATAACCTCCATTATGTATCATCAACCACTTATGAGAGTAATTATTTGGCATTTGGATTTTGGGGATGGGCTTACTTCACTTAGTAGGATATTCTCCGACTTCATCCATTAACCTGCAAATGCCATAATTATATTCTTTTTTCTCTAATAATATTCCATTGTGCATATGTAACAAAGTTTCTTTTTCCATTCATCTATTGAAAGGCATCTAGGTTATTACACTATCTAGCTATTGTGAATTGAGGTGCTACAAACATTGATGTAGCTGCTTCACTGTAGTATGCTGGTTTAAAGTTCTTTGAGTATTGGCAAAGGAGTGAGATACCTTGGTCAAATGGTGGCTCCAAGTTTTCTATGCAAACTCCACACTGCTTTGCCTAGTGACTGCACGAATTTGCAACAACACCAGCAATGTATGAATATACCCTTTTACCGCACATCCTCATCAATAGCTAATGTTGCCTGTATTATCTATAATGTCCATTTTAATTGGGGTAAGATGAAATCTCAGGGTAGTTTTGATTTCCATTTCTCTTATTACTAGAAATGTTTAACATTTTTCCATATATCTGTTGATTGCTTGCAGATCTTGTTCTGTGAATTGTCTTCTCATTTCCTTAGCCCATTTACTGATTGAATTGTTTGCATTCTTGATTTAAATTTTTTGTGTTCTTTATAAATTAGGAGATTAGTGCTCTATCTGAAGTGCAAATGTCAAAAATTTTCTCCCATTGTGTAGGCTCTTTCTTCACATTGTTAATTTTTTCCTTTACTGAGAAAAACACTTTAGTTTGGATCCATCCCATTTATTGATTCCTGCTTTTATTTCTTGTGCTTTGGGACTATTGTTAAGGAAGTATTGTCTGTAGTCAACATAATGAAGATTTGGGCCTAATTTCTCTTCTCTGGTGCAGAATCTCTGATCAAATTACTAGGTCTTTGATCCATTTTGAGTTGAGTTTTGTAAAGAATGAGAAAGAGGCATTTAATTTCATTTTGCTGCATACAGATTTCCAGTTTTCCCAGCACCTTTTGTTGAAGAGGCTATCTTTTCTCCATTGTATGTATTTGGCATCTTTATCTTTGTATTTATGTGAGTTTGTCTCTGTGTCCTCTATTCTGTACCATTATTCTGTCTATTTTGGTGCTGAAACCATGCAGTTTTTGTTATTATTTATCTGAAGTATACTTGAAGGTCTGGAATTGTGATATCTCTGACTTTGCTCTTACTACTAATAATAGTTTTTTTTCTATTCTGAGTCTCCTATTCTTCCAAATGAATATCATGATTGTTTTCTCTATTTCTATGCAGTATGTCATTGGGGTTTTAATTGGAATTGCATTGAATGTATATACCACTTATGGTACTATGGCCATTTAGATAATATTAATTGTGTCTATACTAGAATATGAGAGATCTTTTCATCTTGTAAGGTTTTCTTTAACTTCTTTCTTTTGTTATCTGTATTTTTCATTGTAGAGGACTTTCACCTCTTTTGTCTGATTCCAAAGTATTTTATATTTTTATACTATTCTGAACGGCATAATTTTTAAATTTCTCTTTCAGAGGTTTCATCAGTTATAAATAGAAATTTATTAATTTATATATGTTGATTTTATATCCTGTTAATTTACTGAATTTATTCATGAGTTCTAGAAATTTTCTGGTGGAATTTTTTGATTCTATAAATATAGAATATTGTCATTAGTGATAGTTTGAGTCCTTCTTTTCCTTATCCCTTTAATTTATTTTCTCTGTCTAATTGCTCTGGCTATAATTTCAAGAATAATGTTGAATGGATCTGGTGAAATAGGGCATCTCTGCCTTTTCCAGGTTTATAGAGGAAAATCTTTCAGTTCTTTGCCACTTAGAAGAATGTTGGCTGTGAGTTCAGTGTAGATAACCTTTACAATGTTGAGGTATGTTTCTACTACCCAACTTTTTCTAGTATTTTGAGCATAAAGAGGTACTGCATTTTGTCAAATGCTCTTTCTGCATCTATTGACATAATCATATGGTTCTTAACTTTAAGTCTATTGATGTGATGAATTACCTGTATTGATTTCTGAATGTTGATCCAACATTGCACCCCTTTGATGAAACTCACTTGATCATTGTGTAGTAACTTTATAATATTTTTTGCTTGTGATTTGTTGGAATTTTATTAAGAATTTTTGAATCCATGCTCATCAGGGACATTGTTCTGAAGTTTTCTTTCCTTGATGTGTTTATGTCTAGTTTTGGTATCAGGGTGATACTAGCTACATAAAACAATTTTGGAAGTGTTCACTCATTTTCTATTTCATGGGCTTCTTTGAGGAGTATTGAAATTAGTTTTTCTTTGAATGCTTTGTAGAACTCCAATGAGAATCCCATCTGGTCCTGGGCTTTTTTGACTGGTCGACTTTTGATAATTTCTTCTATTTCATTATTGAAATTGGTATCTTCAAAATGTGTTTGTCCTCATGATTCAGTTTGGGTGGATTATATGTCCCTGGAAACCTGTTGCTGTCTTTGAGCTTTTCTATTTTGTTGGACTAAAATTTTTCAAAATATTTCTAATTATGTTTTGTATTTTTGTAATGTATATCATGATATTTCCTTTTCCATCATGTATTATAGTAAATTGAATTGTCTCTTTCCTCTTTGTTACTGTGGATATCCATTCATTCTATTTTGTTTACTTTTTCAAAGAAGCAACTTTTTGCTTTTTCTGTTTTTATAATTGTTTCTTTTGTCTCAATTTTATTGATTTTGATGGATTTTTATTATTCCTGTCTTACACTTTTGGTGTTAATCTATTCTTTTTTAAGGTTTTCAGCTGTAATTTCGGTTATTTATTTGTGGACTTTCTCTTCTTTTATTGAGTGTGCTCTGTGCAATAAATTTTTCTCTTTTTACTACTTTCATGGCATCCCAGAAATTTTGATATGTTGTGTCCTTGATCTTGTTTACTTTTAAGAATTTTCTTATCTCCTCCTTGATGTCCTCTGCTATCTATGCATCATATAATAGTGTATTTTTTTGACCTCCAGGTGTGGGAGTCATTTCTGTTTTTTTTTTTTTTTTTTTACTATTTTGTCATTGATTTCTAATTACATTCTATTATAATCTTCTAATTACATTCTATTATAATCTGATAAAATACAAGGTAGTATTTCTTGGTTTTTTTTGTGTGTGTGTATTTGCCAAGAGTAGCTTTGGGGCATAACATATAATCTATTTTAGAGAAGAATTCATGCACCACTAACAAGAAAGTGTATTCTCTTGTTGATGGATGGAATAATCTATATATTTCTGTTAAGGTTAAATAAAAGATTGTGCTATTGAGTTCTATGGTTTCTTCAATTTTTGTTTTGACTATCTATACAGGAGTGACAGAGGTGTGCTAATGTCACCCTGTATTATTGTGTTGTGGTTTACTGGCATTGAGAAGGATGTTTGATATACAAGGATGCACCATTATTTGGGGCAGAAATATGTACACTCCTTATGTCTTGCAGATTTATGCTTCCCTTAATCTCTATGAAATGTCTGTATTTATCCCTTCTGACTAAGTTTGGCTTGCAGTACATTTTATATGATATGAGGATGGGAAAACCCTGCATTTTTATCACATCAGTGTGCATGATATGCTTTATTCTTATCCTTTCACCTGACATCTGTGTGTGACTTTTGCTGTTCGATGAGTCTCTTGAAGGCAGCATTTTGATGGGACATTTTTAAAATCCAATCTGTTAGTCTATGTCTTTTGATTGATGAGTTTAGGCCATTAATATTCATTGTTATTATTAAGATATTGTTTGTATTCCTAGTCATTTTGGCTATTTTTGATTTTTAATATGACTTTGTTTCTCATTTGATTGGCTCTTTCTTTTGGATCCTTCTTTTCTATACTGACTTCCATTGCTATTTTTCATTTCATCCTCATGGACTATTTTGGTGTGAACATTCTGTGTGCAGGCTTTATAATTGTAAATTCTTTGAACTTTTGTTTGCTATGGAAGGATTTTGTTTCATCGTCAAATTTGAAGGTAAGTTTTGCCAAGTTTAGGATCCTTGGTTAGCATCCATCCATTTTCTTTCAGAGCTTATATGTTCTTTCAGGCCCTTCTAGCTTTTATGGTCTGGGCTAAGAACTCTCCTGATAGCCATGTTGCTTTCCCTCTATATGTGATCTGAAGGTTTTCTCTCACAACTATTAAAATTCTATCTTTATTTTGTATGTATGAAAAAAATTGGTTGTTAGCTTGAGAAAGGAAGAAAGAGACTCAAAGAAAACAGATAAGAGGAAAAAAGAGTAAGAGAAAAGTAAAAAATAGACAAGTAGAAGTAATAAAAATAATACTATTAATAAAAATTCCACAATAATACTATATATATTATTCAAATCTTCCAATCTTCAGTAGCCTGAGTAGCCTGATGAATGAGAGGTACTTGATAATGTGGTAACACAGGATGGGAGCTGCCTCAAATGGAGAAGACAGCATCCAGATGGGAATTATCCATGAGAGCAGGCAGAGGTAGCCCCATGTATTGGTAAATGGAAAGCCACAGCATGGCACTAAGACTGCATTGGACATGGCACTGGATATCTGAGAGTTGGGTCTGTGTGGCACTGGAGAATCACATGGGCATTGGCTGGTCCTGCAAATTTATACTTTGATATGCAAAAAACAAGTTTTCTCTACAAATGGTGGATGTAGTGTATTATATTATTCTTTTATTTTTTATTGAAAATTGAGCTAAGTGGATTTTACAAGTGGTCAATATCACCAGCAATTTTAACTCTTTTTTTTTTTGTTTGTTTTTTTTTTAGCTAGTATATTGCTAAATTGCTAAGGCTAGTTTTCAAAAGGGACTCTTTCTGTTTCAGACCCATGAGGCACTGATATTAAGAGTCCCAACAATTCCCCTTCTCCCCCCTCCTGCCATGCCACCCCTTTCCCTAAAGTGAGTGAGTGAGAAGGGCAGATGGAGAAGGGATTGTAATGGCAGCAGCTGGAAGCTCCCTGCTCTGACCCATGGCAGACACATAGCAATGACATCCTCCCTGCCCCTCTCCCACTAGGCCTCTTCCCCACCATTGTCCCAGGACCACCCAACCTATGCCTTCCCCAGTTGTCATCCTCTCACCCTGCCCCCCAGTCAGGGCCCCACACATAATTGATGAGCTTTCCTGAGGCAGTGGTGCATTAACCTGGGGATAACAGCCCCTCCCTGGCAGCAGCAGGGACTTGGGGGAAACTTGAGTCTTTTGACAGGGGGAATGGTGGGGTGGGTGGCTGGGGTCCTCCTGCCTCTGAGGGAGCAGGTCCCCCGGGAAGACTCCCAGCTGTCCAGGCTACAGCAGTACACTATACCAGGGATACTGCACCATATCCAGCACTAGTGGGCTCGGTTTAAGATGGAGTGGGTTTATTGGGAGGTGGAGTGAGCCAAACTGCAGTCTCAGATAGCATTTTTACAAGGAGAAAGAAAAGGTCAAGAGAATTTGAAGAAGGATTTAATAAGAAGAATAAAGATATTAGAGTATACATTTAAACAAAACAGGGTAAAATATCATAAATTAAAGTATGGCACAAAGATGAACCAAGGTGATTTGAAAATACCAACTTTTGAATCAGAAGAAACCAAAGACACAGAGGCTCCCTCAATACCTCAGAATAGCCAGTTAACTTGGAAGCAAGGCAGAGAGCTGTTTAGACAGCACCTTCAGGAAAGTAAGTTATACAGATACAGTATTAGTTGTACAATCTAGTGGGTAAGGTCATTGTCGGGGTACCCGGGACCCCTGGCCCTAGGTGTGGCTAAGATGGCACCTGGTAGTGAGCCAGAGCAGTTAACTTTTGCACAAACATCTGACATCATTTTAAGGAAGTCTTTATGACTGGTTCTCTGGTCTCATGCACAACGCATGATCTTGGTATGCCCTGCTTGGCTCTCTGTATCTGTCCACGCTTTTCCCTCATGTGCTCTCCTTTGATTGGTGGTTTTACCTATATAAGGTCTGTAACTTCCCTGCTGAGAGGGGAAATAGGATAAGAAAAAGAAACAATAGAAGCAGAAGGACAGCGTGCAATAAAGCATTGAACTTCAACCAGGTGTCGTGTTTCTCTGCGGGCAGGGAAACACAACAAGTGGTGCCGAAACCCGGGAACAAGTAAGTAATCATAATTAAAAAGATATAAAGGGATCAAAGGGAGGCAGCCTCAACGTTCACGGTTGAACGACTTAATGGGACACGCGAAAGGCGGTCCACCAAAAGGAAAAGAAATAATATTAGAAAGTACTAACCCAAGTAGCACGCGAAAGGTGGCTACACCCTGGACTAAGCAAAAAGCGGTCCACATTAAAGGTATTAAAGTGAAAGTAGCACGCGAAAGGTGGCTACACCATGGACTAAGCGAAAAAGCGGTCCACATAAAGGTATTAAAGTGAAAGTAGCACGCGAAAGGCGGACTTACACCCCTGGTCTAAGCGAAAAGGCGGTCCACATTGGAGATATTAAAGTGAAAGTGGTGCGCGAAAGGCGGCCATCATCAACCCGACCAAGCGGAAGGCGGTCCAGTAAACTGAAACTGGTATGCGAAAAGTGATCGCAGTAAATTAATCATGGGTTCTGAGGTGTCTAGAGTTCACATGGAAGGCCTATTAAAGGCTTTATTAAAGGCTAATGGAGCACCTTTAAAGGTTTCCTCAGCTAGGAAGTTTTTAAAAACTGTAGAAGACAAAGCCCCTTGGTTTTTAAATGCGGGATTGTTGGATCAAGAGAAACTATCACAAGAGACAGAAAAAGGCCCCCTTCCTGATCCCTTCCACGCAGCTCCATGGCCACCTAGGGAGGGAACACCTGTGTCCTTGAAGCAGTCCTCCCCCTAGGCAGAGATCTCAGCAGCTCCATTCCTCAAAAGTAGTAAGAAATAATGTTTTGTGATTTTCTGCATTCAAACCTAACCTGATTTCTCAACCAGGAAGAAAAAGGGTTAAAAAGTCCTGGGTGATCCTCCCTCCCCCCTGCCTGGTCTTGCTGAAGCCTGCATTGGAATGTAAACTGCAGCAGTCTCAGCGGGAAAGGGGGGTAACCTAAAGATAAGAAGAAAAAAAAAAAAAAGGTGTCCGTTTTAAACTTCTGGGCTGCTACACAGAACTAACTCATTTTCCAGGATTCTTGTTTTGTTTTGTTTTTCTTTAATGCTGTATTTTTGAGCTCATAATTTTGATCCTGCATACCTAGGTTAATGATTTTTTTTCTTTTTGATCAGTTCTATTTTTTATTCAACTAGAGTTTTTGAACATCTGTTACATTGCAATGGAGATTCACCTATAAATTTACAAGGCCTTTAATTTTGTGTTATGTGTATGTTGTGCTGTCTAATGTCATGTTTTGTCTGTATCAAAACTGAGCACTCCTAAAATTAAAATTTAAAAATGGATCCAAATACTTTTATTCAGGTGATTTAAAAAGGTTCAATTTAAATTGAGTAAACCAATAAAAGTGAAATGTCTTTAAAAATAACTTGCAAGTCTCTAGGTGGTCAAATTAATGAAATGTTGATGTTAAACAATGTCTAATATCAATTGTTTCTAGGACTTTTCTTCAACAGGAAAGAGACAGCAAATACTGTTCAGGACACTTGTCTAATATCTTGACTAAAAACAATATTACTAAGAGTTATGTCTTAACAAGTACAATTCTATATACAAAGGGTTCTAAAGGTTTCAACTATGTTTCAGTTAGAGTACTATAAACAACAAAGTATTTTATCTTGTTAAAATGGTGTAATTTATCTAAATTCAAAAATTTCATAAGAGTTGTTTCAGAATGTGAACAAAAGGGGGTCAACACATAAAAAAATAAAAAATAAAAGGTTCTAAAAATACTATATTTAGTAAGAAGAAAATCTTTCTGGATAAAATAGTGTTATATAATGAAATACATGAGGGTCTAAGTAAATGCTAAAAAAGTCTGTGTGTAAGTGAAGGGCAAGTTTCAACAAGTCTGTGTGTAACTAAGTTGGTTGTATGTATGTAAAACAGCTAAAGCTATTTAAGGTTTTTCCTAAGGTGAAATACTAATGTTCTGATATAAGCCAAAGTTTAATCTATATGGTAAAATGACATGGTAAAATAACAAGGATTTCTTAGAAACACTAATTTACTCTTAACTTTGTGTCTATTAAGTTTTATTCTTTAAAACAATTAGTCTTAAAAATTGGGGTTTATACAATTATGGTTAAACAACTGTTAAGAGTATTGTACTATGTTACAGAGTCTAAATTTTTCTTTAAAAACTAAATTTAGTAAGATTAAAGTGTCAAGGTAATTGTGAAATGGTCACTCCTTGTATATTAAATGTATTCATATTTTCCAAGTATACAAGTTTTAAACCAGGGTATTTATCAAGCTGCTATTCTCCAAACTTCTCTCTCAATGTTGGAATGCTTCTAGGTTCTCATGAGCAGTCTTAATGCCTATTCCTACCAGCTAAAATATTACAATCATATCCCAAAGCTGTTGCTCAAGTAATATTTAAGGGAATAGAATCTTGCATTACTGTCTTTGGAATCCATCCTTCTATCATTATAACCCCTTATTCCACTCAACAAATTAAATGGCTAAACAATAATGATGATGATTGGTCAGTATTATATTGTTCCACCTCAGCTCAGTTTGATAACCATTATCCCCAACATCCTTGGATTCAGTTTTGTAAAGTTACTCCCATAATTTTTCCAAAAGTGACTAGTGCCCAACCTATTAAAAATTGTATAACTATATTTACTGATGGATCTAAAAATGGAGTAGGCGCTGCACTTATTCATGATCAACTTCATACTATAATAGTTCAATCCAACTCGGCACAAGTTACTGAGCTCGCAGCTGTGGTGTTGGCTTTTAAAGTAGCAGATAATCAGCCATTTAATCTCCTATCTGATAGTTCATATGTTGTTAATGCTTTAAGTGTTCTTAAAACTGTGCCATGTATTTCTTCTTTATCCACTGTGACTTCCTATTTCACTACACTGCAAAACCTTATTCTGCAGCGTAAACATCCATTCTATATAGGACATATTAGGGCTCATTCTAATTTACTGGGACCTTTGGCTAGAGCAAATGATTTGGTGGATATGGCTACCAAATCCGTTTTTGTTTTTTCCATAGAGGAACAAACAAAACTCTTTCATGAGAAATTCCATGTAAATTCCACTACCTTGAGTAGAAAATTTCCTATCTCTAAATGTGTGGCTCAGCAAATAGTAAAAATTGTCAACACTGTGCTCCTTTGATCCCAGTACAATCTTTTGGAGTCAATCCCAGGGGATTGTTACCTAATCATGTTTGGCAAATGGATGTAACTCATATTCCTGAATTCGGTACTGTAAAGTATGTACATGTGTCAGTAGACACTGCTTCAGAGTCATCATGGCTTCTGCTCACTCTGGAGAAAAAGTAAAAGATGTCATTCAACACTGCCTACAAGCATTTACTTGCTGGGGCATACCTAAAGTTATAAAAACAGATAATGGTCCTGCTTATACCTCCAAAAGCTTCCGGCTATTTCTACAAACATTTAATATTCAATTGATTACTGGTATTCCCTATAATCCACAAGGACAAGGTATAGTCAAGAGGACGCATCTCACCTTAAAAAATTGTCTTAATAAACAAAAAGGGGGAATAGGAGCCTCCTTTAAATCTCCCAAGGACAAAATTAATCTGGTTCTTTTTATTTTAAATTTTTTGACTATAGACAATTATGGACACTCTGCGGCTGATCGCCATAGCAACCCTTCCCCTGTCCCTCAAACATGGGCCAAGTGGAAAGACATATTGACAGGTTGCTGGAAAGGACCAGATCCAGTATTACGTACGTTGGGTCCAAGGGTCTGTTTGTAATTTTCCACAGGATCAACAAACTCTGATCTGGGTTCCTGAAAGACTGACCAGACCTATACAACATGGAAGTGATACTACTCCCCCTCATGATAGTGAGCCTTCCCATAACTGCAAAGACACAAGTGGACAGCCAGACCCGGAATCTGTGGGCAATAGTTAAAGCTTGGCCATATCCTTTACCGTTAACTAATACTTCCTCTCTACTCCCTCCGTTGTTCACCACCAATGCGGCTACAGGATTACCCACTACACTTTATGATCCAGAGACTCAACCATATAATTCTTCCGCTATCTCCCTCCCTGGAGCCTTATGCTTTGATATACCTGAGGATAATGCTATTAGTAATAATAACTCTAGCCCTTGTATTGTTCTCCAAAAGCAGGTACAGGGTCTCTTTTATAAGAATATGTAATCCCCTTATGCTCCGCTCCAGGGTTATGCTACGCTTGGTCTTCAGTATGTCAATAATAATTTAATAACCATATCAAGGACATACTGGAAAGGGGAAGCTACTTTGATCACAGGATTTGTACCTTACAAATGACCTCTTCCCACTATGGGTTTAAAAATCCCAGAAATTTTCCTCCATGTAATCCAAAATTTTCCACACCTCCCATTTGGACAGGTTGTCAAAATGCCAAGCGAGCGACCCTGGTTCAACATGGATTTTTCTTCACACCAAATTTTACTTCCCAGCGTACCACTGATAATTTTGCTGATCATGATGCCAACTTGGGCATGGAGCGTGTTAATCCTTTTGATAGCTGGTTGCTATTCATCTCGACTTCAGGATATACTAACTTACAACCTTTTTTTGCTCTTAAAGGAGGATCTTTTAGACAATGCAAATGGAACTCTTCGGTGTGGAGCGGAAAAAATGCTGGAGCTGAGACTACTACTAACTGTACTAGAGACATTACATTCTCATCCACTCCAGCCTGTGTGTTCCCTCCTTTTATGTTTCTACTAACCAATATTTCCAATAACACAACCCTTGATTGCTCTCAATCTAGTTGCTACCTTTCTCAATGTTGGAATGCTACCAATTTCTCCCGCGCGGTCTTAATGCGCATCCCTACCTTCCTACCTATCCCAGTCTCTGTTACAGATGCAGAATTACCAGTGCTACTATCAAAAAATAAAAGACAATTTGGCATCGCGGCAGATGTGTTGCAGCTGTTGTTGCGTCGGCGGCGGCCGCCGCAACTGCAGCTGCTGCATTGACAACTACTATACAGACAGCGACTGCATCAACCATTTAGCTGAAAACACAGCTACTGCCTTACAAACTCAAGAGACTTTAAACCAACATTTAAGGGCAGGCTTACTCCTGGTGAATCAAAGAGTGGACCTATTACAAGAACAAGTGGACATATTACAAGAACTTTTGGGACTGAGCTGTGATTACTCTTTAAGAGCTGTTTGTGTTCCCCCTATTGTATATGATATTTTCAGCACTGCAGCTGAGTTATCTAGTAATTTGTCACTTTACCTTACTTCTACTTGGTCATCTCAATTTGATAATCTTAACTCACAACATAGAGCCGAAATTGTCAAAGCTAATTCTACTGGGGTACATATTGCTTCTGTATCTGAGATGGCTAAATGGTTTTCTTCTGCTTTCAATTTTGTAAAACAGTGGGCAGGTCTGGGCACTTTGGGACTGCTTCTCCTCATTGGTATCCTTTTCCTCACTCGTCTGTTTGTGCGTCTACGAGCCAGCCAACACAGGGATCGGATTATCTTTCATCAGGCCATGACCGCCCTAGAGGCAGGCAGCTCCCCACAAGTGTGGCTCTCGATGCTGGACCGGTAGTCAAAGACGGGTAATGAAGGAGGTGGCTATGTACCAACCTAAGACAGGAGCTGCAGCATGCTCTGCAGACTCTGATGACGGGTAAGGACATATGCTGACCACTCAACCTAAGACAGGCACGGTCCCGAGCTTTAATTTTATAATAAAAAAGGGGGAACTGTCGGAGTACCCGGGACCCCTGGCCCTAGGTATGGCTAAGATGGCGCCTGGTAGTGAGCCAGAGCAGTTAACTTTTGCACAAACATCTGACATCATTTTAAGGAAGTCTTTATGACTGGTTCTCTGGTCTCATGCACAACGCATGATCTCGGTATGCCCTGCTTGGCTCTCTGTATCTGTCCACGCTTTTCCCTCGTGTGCTCTCCTTTGATTGGTGGTTTTACCTATATAAGGTCTGTAACTTCCCTGCTGAGAGGGGAAATAATATAAGAAAAAGAAACAATAGAAGCAGAAGGACAGCACTGCAATAAAGCATTGAAACTTCAACCAGGTGTCGTGTTTCTCTGCTGGGCAGGGAATTGCAACAGGTCATTACTTGGAATATCTAATTCATAACCAAATGGATCAGTAGAAACAGAATTTAAAACAAATTCTGAATGGTGGTGAACCTCCCAAGCAAGAATGACAAGAAATCAAAAGGCCTACTAGTGGTGTTCTTGAGACATTCAATTTCTTAGAAAATTCTGATGAAAGTGATGAAGGAGAGGAAAATGACATGATCAAAGGCATCCCAGGAGGAAATGATAAACATTGGATGAATAAACACAAAATAGTTATTGAAAACTTTTAGAACTCATCAGTGAATTCAGTAAAGTAGCAGGTTACAAGATCAATGCTCATAAATCCAATGCATTTTTATACATAAGTGATGAATCTTCAGAAAGAGAAATTAGGAAAACTACCCCATTCACAATAGCATCAAAAAAAATAAAATACTTGGGAATCAATCTCACAAAAGAGGTGAAAGGCCTCTACAATGAGAACTACAGAACACTAAAGAAAGAAATTAAAGAAAACCTTAGAAGATGGAAAGATCTCCCATGTTCCTGGATAGGCAGAATCAATATCGTCAAAATGGCTATACTACCTAAAGTGCTATACAGATTCAATGCAATTCCAATTAAAATCCCAATGATGTACCTTGCAGAAATAGCAGCAAGCAATTATGAAATTCATCTGGAAGAATAAAAAACCTAGAATAGCTAAAGAAATCCTCAGTAGCAAGAGCGAGGCAGGGGGTATTGCAATACCAGATCTTCAACTCTACTACAAAGCAATAGTAACAAAAATGGCATGGTATTGGTACCAAAATAGACAGGTAGATCAATGGTACAGAATAGAGGACATGGACACAAACCCAAATAAATACAATTTTCTCATACTAGACAAAGGTTCCAACAATATGCAATGGAGAAAAGATAGCCTCTTCAACAAATGGTGCTGGGAAAACTGGAAAACCATATGCAATAGAATGAAATTAAACCCCTATCTCTCACCCTACACAAAACTCAACTCAAAATGGATCAAGGACCTTGGAATCAGACCAGAGACCCTGCATCTTATAGAAGAAAAAGTAGGTCCAAATCTTCAACTTGTTGGCTTAGGATCAGACTTCCTTAACAGGACTCCCATAGCACAAGAAATAAACGCAAGAATCAACAACTGGGATAGATTCAAACTTAAAAGCTTTCTCTCAGCAAAGGAAACTATGAGAAATGTGAAGAGAGAGCCTACAGAGTGGGAGAATATCTTTGCCACTCATACTTCAGATAGAGCGCTAATTTCCAGAATATATAAAGAACTCAAAAAACTCTACACAAAGAATACAAACAATCCAATCAACAAATGGGCTAAGGAAATGAACAGACACTTCACAGAAGAAGATGTACAAGTAATCAACAGATATATGAAAAAATGTTCAACATCCCTAGTAATAAGGGAAATGCAAATCAAAACTACCCTAAGATTTCATCTCACCCCAATTAGAATGGCGATTATCAAGAATACAAGCAACAATAGGTGTTGGCGAGGATGTGGTGAAAAAGGAACACTCATACATTGCTGGTGGGGTTGCAAATTAGTGCAGCCACTCTGGAAAGCAGTGTGGAGATTCCTCAGAAAGCTTGGAATGGAAACACCATTTGACCCAGCTATCCCACTCCTTGGCCTGTACCCAAAGGACTTAAAATCAGCATACTACAGACATACAGCCACATCAATGTTCATTGCTGCTCAATTCACCATAGCCAGATTGTGGAAGCAACCTAGATGCCCTTCAGTTGATGAATGGATAAAGAAACTGTGGCATATTTATACAATGGAATATTTCTCCGCAATGAAGAATGATAAAATCATGGCATTTGTAGGCAAATGGTTGAAATTGGAGAATATCATGCTAAGTGAGATAAGCCAATCTCAAAAAACTAAAGGATGAATGATCTCGCTGATAAGCGGATGAGGACATATAATGGGGGGTGGGAGGGGCTAGCATTAGGTTTAGGGTTAGGTTTAGAGTTAGGCTAAGGAGAATGGTAAGAATGAAGGAAAGAAGGACTGTGTAGAGGCAAAAGAGGGGTGGGAGGTGTGGGGGAGGGGAAAAATAAAATGAACATCATTACCCTATGTAAACATAAAAAAAAATAAAAAAAATAGTTATTGAAGGCTTAGCTGCAGACCTAACTAATGATCCTGATACAGAGGAAGCACCGAAAGAATTTGATTTTTTAATGACAGTTGAAGATGGCAAAGGAGCTGGAGAAGCACGGAGTTCAGGGGATGGTACAGAATGGGCTAAACCAATAATGTTTCAATCTGGAGGAGGAAAGTCATTTATTATGGGTCCTGATGACGTTTTGTTGAGTGTACTGGGCCTTGGAGACCTTGAAGACTTGACAGTAACAAATGATGCAGATTATAGTTATGATTTGCCTGCCAATAAAGATGACTTTTGTAAGACATGGAACCCCAAGTATACACTACATAGCAATTTGGATGGAGTACAGGCCTTAGCTTTTCATCCTGTAGAACCTGTGCTGTTTGCTGCCTCTGAGGATCATACCTGAAACTTTGGAACTCGCAAAAAAAGTTCCTGCCAAAAAGAGTGCCTCTTTAGATGTAGAGTCTACTACACATTTAGGGCCCACATTGGTCCTGTTCTGTCACTGGCTATTAGTTCTAATGGAGAACAGTGTTTTAGTGGTGGTATTAACACAACCATCTAGTGGTGGAATATGCCTAGTCCTAATGTGGATCCATATGACACATATGAGCCAAATGTTCTAGCTAGCACTTCAGTTGCTCATACAGATGCAGCCTGGGGTCTTGCTAATAGTGGAATAAAAATCAGTTACTGTCTTGTTCAGCAGATGGCACTGTTAGGTTATGAAATCCACAAGAAAAATTGCCTTGTATTTGCACTGACAATGGAGACAAGGAACATGGAATACCTACACCTGTTGACTTTATTGGTTGTGATACCTCTTTCAACACTGGTAGTGCAATAATTTATGATTTAGAAACATTACAGTCATTGGCGATGCTTTCATCACAGGTAGATTCTGGTTTACAATCCAGTAATCACATTAACAGAGTAATAAGTCATCCCACACTTCCTGTTACATTAACTGCTCATGAAGATAGACACATCAAATTTTTTGACAATAAAATGGGTAAAATGATTCATTCAATGTTAGCTCATTTGGATGCTGTTACAAGTCTAGTAGTAGATCCTAATTGAATCTATTTGATGTCAGTAAGCCATGACTGTTCCATTAGATTAAGGGATTTAGATAGCAAGACATATGTGGAAGAAATAACAGCTCATAGGAAGAAATTGGATGAGTCAATTTATGATGTTTCTTTCCATCCATTAAAAGCATATATTTCAAGTGCAGGAGCTGATGCCCTTGCCAAAGTATTTGTGTGAATCCACAAAAACTCACATCATGACAAAAGATTTGCTTGGACAGAAAAATGGTCTACTTCACTGCCATCAAGATTATTGATATAACACTACATATGTTCTGCCTAGTGAAGGCAATTTGGAGCAGGTATAAATTGGTTGAAATCACATCTTAATGTCAGGTTCATTAATTTAATTGTAATTACTGTATTTTGTGGTACATAAAGAAAAAGGACTCTAGTATTTGTGGTCTGTACTGGACATGAACTGAGCATATGTCTACTTTTTTAGGTGTCTTTGTGTCAATGTGGAGTCTGATCTTACAAAGACCTTTTTTTTCCCCCTAAATGACTCTGTGTGATGCCTTAGGGTTAGGAATGTGGTGCTCTTGTTGGGGAAGAGAGCTCTAAGAGTAGCTTTTTTCATCTCTTAGTGATCTTTTGTTTATCAGTTGAATGCCACAGATTCCCTTTTAAATTTATTTTGCTTTAAAAAAAAGAAGAAAAAGAAAATTTAACTTAAAATATTTTATCATTAGTTGCACAAAATGTTTAGATAAAATTCTAGATTTTATAAGTCTTCTTATATATTTAGCCTTTTGAGCACAATAGTGCTTAAAACTGTATTGAAGTTTTTCTTCATTATATAACACTAAACACAGTGATTTCACTGACCAGCCACCCCTAACCACTTTCTTTCTCCTTCTGCTTAATACAGTTCAGCTAAGTCCTTCCATAAAGTTGCTAAATCACCTTCAACATCACATAAGTCTTCATGAACAAAGGACTATTAAGTGTATTAAAATAAAACAGTGGGGTTTAGTACTCCAAAGGGACTCTTTGAAAAAACTAATCTTGACTTCTGTCACTATGTGACATTTTGTATATCTTACTGTATTTACAAGTTTATTTATCAAGGATTATCCATCTTGAAAATGGCCTATTATTATTTCACTTTTTGTTGGTATTTATATCCTTTTATTAATGTGATAAAGAAACCTATATATCTATTTTGGAACTACTTTGAATCATCTAAAACAGACTAAAAATGGAATATTTTATAGTTTCAGTTACAAAACAAGATGTTTGCACCCAAAGATACATATCTTGGTTTATCATTATTCCAAACAAAATTATCTTATTAAAAATTATTTGGAGTAAAAGTTTATTTGCATTACAAATAGGATACAAAAATAGTTTCATCAGGATAAAGAAATCTGCAGTGTTTTAACTAGTTTTTCCTGTGTTTTTTAGATGTGCTTAATTTTATGGTGTAACCAAAGATTTTGTTTGTGTAAGCATGATCAAGACAATAAAGTATTTTTTCTAGTCTTCCAAAAACTTTTCTGATCAGTTTGCGAGTTTTGATGAGTTTTATAAGGTTTTTGTTTTACAAGCTATGGATAAGCAAATTTTTAAGATTGTACCGCAATGCAAATGTACAGATATTGAAAAATAATGTATATAAAATGCATATAATAAATATAAATTATGTACCTGTAAAAATAAAAAAGATTGTTTGCCATCATGGCTGACTAGTATATTAAGTTATTAATGAATGCTACTAGAATGTATGTAAAGTTTACTAAAGACAAACTTGCTAATTATGTGAAGTAATGCATGTATTAATAAGTTTGATTTAGTCATTTGTATGCTTTAAAACATCATGATGTATATAAAAAGTTGGTAGTGTAATTAATAAATAGCAAAATGTGTGAACATTAAAAAGTGAGTACTTCTGGTTGATCTCTACATTTTTATTTCATTCAGATAGTACTGACATGAGTTGCAATAGACTTTTGTTATATCTCAAATCTATTTTTATCTTCTCTAGATATATGTGTACCTTTTTCCACTGTAAATATTTGTCCATATTTCTTCTTAAGACCCCAGGTTTGGGCTGGGGATATAGCTCAGTTGGTAGAGTGCTTGCCTTGCAAGCACAAGGCCCAGGGTTCAAATCTACAGCACTGTAAAAAATAAATAAATAAAAAATAAAAGACCCCAGGTTTATATATCTCTGATGAATATCTTTGGCAATGTCAACCAAAATTGACCTGCTATCTAAGGTCTCTGTGGAGATAAAAAGTAGTTTTTATATTATTTTCAAGAAAGTCATAAATGTTTGCTTGTTTCACTCTTCCTTTTGCTAGTGAGAAAGAATAAAAGGGGTTGATAGTATTTCCTTATTATGCAATGTTCTACTGTGGAGTAAGAATGACTGTGTTAGGGCTGGGGAGATAGCTCAGCTGGTAGAGTGCTTGCCTTGCAAGCACAAGGCCCTGAGTTTGATCCCCAGTACCACAAAAAAAAAAATAAAAAAGAATGACTGTGTTGATAAAAGTGACTCATTTTTCTTTCCTTTATTCTGGGACTCTCTCCAGTGTGCTCATCTGTGTTTGTGTAAAATCTCAGATGATTTTGGAAGTTCTCACAAGTAAATTAATTTAGTACATTGTGGTGAAGTTTATTTTTATAATTTTTAATGTGTTTATTTGTTCTTAGTTATACATGACATTTGAGTCCATTCTGATTAAATTATTCAAGCATGGGATACATCCTATTCTAGTTCAGACCTGATTTTTGTACATGGGCAAACTTGGGATTAACTTAGTTGCTTCCATATGTATACTTAGGAAAATTAGGTTAGATTTATTCAAGTTTTTTTTCCCATTACTACCCTCCCTTCACAGTGATTCCTTTATATATTCATGTGTTGATGGGTAACTAAGTTGGTTCCATACCTTATTGTGCTACTGTAATCATTAATGTGGCTGTGTCACTGTTCTATGCATATTTTAAATACTTTGGGTATATACTGAGGTATTTTAACTAGGCCAAATGGTGTTTTAATTCCCAGTTTGGGGTGGGGGGTTTGTACAGGTAATTGAAAGCAGGAGTGCTCAATGACTGAGTCATAGCCCTATTCTTTTATATGTTTTATATAAAGACAGGATCCTACAGATTTGCTTAGGGACTCACTAACTTGCTGTGGCTGGTTTTGAATTCACAAGTCTCCTGCCTCCTGTCCTCAAATCAATTCCTAGTATTTGAGGAATTTCCATACAGTTTCCCAGAGGTGTTGCACCAATTTGTAGGCCTTCAATATATGGTCATCCTTTTTTCCTACATCCTTGCCAACATTTGCTGTTACATGTATTCTTGGTAATTGCCCTTCTGACTGAAGTGAGGTGGAATCTAAGTATAATTTTAATTTGAATTTCTCTAATTTCTTGAGGTGTTGAACACTTCCTTATGTTTTTGTTGATTCTTCATATTTCTTTTATTAGAAGCACCTGTTAAGCTCCTTTGCACATTTATTGATTAGTTTATTTGCATATACTTATCTTTGTAGCAATGAGGAACTTGGATTTGCTTTGTTGCTCCCCTTGTGACATCCTCACATTGGTAATGAATTAATTTTTTTACATTGTATATTCACAATAGTCTAGCAAGCAAAATAACTTGTTGCCTTGATTTCTTTCATTTATGTATTCTCAATGAACCCAAGAATTTTCATCAGTTCAGGGAATAAAATGTTCTTTCCACAAGGTGATAAAATGAATGTATGGAAACAATGACATTGAAATTTTACACTTTAAGAAAAGAACGGGGATGTGTGTGGGGGGTAAAAATTGGAAATTTTGCCATGATGAATATAATAAATATTTGATGACTATGCAATGAACATTTTACTGTTAATAGTTATGAAGAACATATAAAATCTCAGAGAACACCTCAGTTTACACCACTCAGTTTTAAGGACTGTTTTGGGTGTCTTAAAAATATATCTTTGCCAAAGTTTTGGTGATATAACTTTCCTCTGAAAGAAAATTTGGAAAATATAAAGTGGAATACATGTTTAAGTTCATATCAAGAATAATTTGAAATGTAACACTTGTTAAATACTTTTGTAAAGAAAGAACTAAAAATCTCTTTATTCACAAATAACATGACATGCTATATAGAAATTCTTAATATGGAAATAAGTTCCTAGAATTGGTAAGAAAATTAAACACTGGTTGAAATTTATGAGGCCAATATACAAAAATATTTTTATTTCTATATACTTGAAATAAACTATTAGAAAATAAAATGTTAAAAGTAACATTTAAAATAGAGTCCAAAGTCAATACTCACAAATTAATATGTCAGGCTTATATATTGAATATTACAAAGCATTGATAAAAGAAATTAAAGATCTAAATAAATAAAATAATCTATGTTCAATTATCAAAAGATTCAATATTATTAAGATGACAGTTCTCCTTCAATTGAGTTACAGAATCTATGCAGTTCTAAACAAAATTTCAATGGGCTACTTTTTTAAACACTTGGTAAATTTTTACTCAAACTTTTGTAGACAAGAGATTTAAAAATTAGGAATAAATGACTAAACATGATCAGATTATTTTTGCTTAATGAAATCCTGTTGTTCTGTATTCAACCAACAGTTCTTCCTTGTGTCAAAATATAATATTTTACTGAATGTAGGGAGATTGGTACTTATCAATTATTGCTTAATCAAAAATCAGGTATAGATCTTTGTTGAGAATTCTACATTTATAATAAAGGATCAGACCTTTTAAACAGGTCTGTGCCATAAATAACTGAGAGCATTTTTATTTGTGAAAAATGTAACAAATGCCATGAAATTCAAAAATACTTAATGATGTTTCCAAATCCTAAAAAAATTAAAGTGCCATTTTACAGAGAAGCTTTATGAAGGTAATAAATGCAACAATGTATTTCGACAGTGCTCAGAATTTATCATTCTGAGCATTCATATTCAAGGAAAGAATTGCAAATATAAAGAATATGGAAGAGTTTTAATTAAAATCACAAGCATAATGCAGTGCAAGAAAATTCACAAGAAAATAATTCTCTACAAATTTAAGAAATGTGTTAAACAATTTAAACATTTCTCAGTGCTGTTTCACAATTATACATTGCAGTGATAAGTCCTACAGATGTGAAAATTTTGGAAAATCTTTTATTCACAGGTCAGCCCTTACTAAACATAAGAAGATTCATTATGAAGAGAAACAGTACATATATACAGAATGTGCAAAAGCATTTATTTCAATTTCACACCTTACTCAACAGAGGATTCATAGTGATGAGAGAACATATGAATGTAAGAAATGTGGCAAATACTTTAAGTATAAGAATGCCCTTATTGCACCACATGGGATTCTTAGTAATGCTAGATTACAGAAATGTATAATATGTGGAAAAGATTTTAAATACATCTCAACTCTTACTCAGCATGAGAAGATACATACTCCAGAGAATCTTTACAAATGTGAAGAATGTTGGAAAGCATTTATTCAAATTTCACAACTTTCTTAACACCAGAAGGTTCATAGTGATGAGAGATCAAATGAATGTAAGAAATGTGGCAAAGACTTTAAGTACAGCACAGCCCTTATTTAACACCAGAGGATTCATAGTAATGAGAGGTCTTATGAATATAAGAAAAGTGACAAGGGCTTTAAAGATTCTTCAATTCTTACTCTACATCAGAAGGTTCATATTGAAGAGAGATCATAAAAATATTAGGAATATGGAAGAGATTTTAAATGTATCTCAGTTCTTACTCAACACCTGAAGATTCATACTGGAGTGAAGACCTACATTTTTAA
>NW_025920105.1:543371-605292 GCF_902686445.1 Sciurus carolinensis | reverse complement strand
CATTTTAAAAATACTCTCATTAAAATGTACTTTGATATCAAAAATTTAATGACACCATTGAGGTGATCCTGTGTTACATGATAGTTTTCATCACAAAAGAAATATGTCAAGTTTGCAACTACTTCTCTTTCACCTGAATTTGTGAAATTGTTCTATTTAAAAATCCCATAGTGATGGGTTTGTGGCTTAGTTGTAGAAAGCTTACCTAGCATGTGTGAGGCACTGGGTTTGATTTTCAGCACCACATATAAAATATAAAATAAAAGTCCATCAACTACTAAAACAAAAAGTAAAATTGTCATACACATATGATCTCATTGTAATCAAATTATTTTTTCTGTCCCCCTCCCTTTTCCATTCCTCCCATATATGTGACTTGAAAGGCATCTGTAGTGAGGTCACCTTTCATCTGGTGTCTGGGGTACCTAATTTTGTTGTGGTTCCCACCCCCTGACCAGTTTTCCAGTATTCTGCTGTATACATTGTATTCTTCTCAAGAGCTTTTGGCTCTTTTAGAATACAATACAATTTGTTTTTCAAAATATTAGCACTGTTTTAGAAGGGATTTGAGTATAGAAAGACATGATGAAGAAAGCACCTGGCATAGTGTGACTGAGTTATTCTGAACAGCCCCCAGTTTCTCTGTAGGGACTTACATTTTTTTTTTACCTAGAATATCCTTTCTTTTGCCATTTAGAAAACCCCTATTCATCCTTCAATTCTTGGTTGAATGGGAAGAATCTCCCAATACTTACATCCAGCCCATCAGATTATTTCTCTGGAAATTTAGAACCTGAACAGTGATAAAAAGGACAGCAGAAAAACTCACAGTTTTGTCATAAAGAAGTAGCACCTATGGAGATTGATGCAGGTGTTTGGGACTATGAGATCACCTGGCAAAGTCAAGCACCTCCTTTCTTCAACAGCACCCTCAGTTTCCTGTGATCCCTCTGGTGTCCTCTAATATATTATTTTTATTTAAAGCAACCATATGTGTTTCTGCAACTTGTAGCACATATCCACAACTGCTTTCCTGTCTCCCCTGAATTGAGTTAGTCTGACAGAATAAACAGTAGTTACACAGAGGTTATTTTAGAGTATCTCCTTCTGAGACCCAACCTTGAGAAAGAAGGTCATGGTCATACACACATCCTGCCTCATTCTGAGAAGCCCTGGACTAGATGGTTAGGACAATATAGATGATTCTTTTTTGCCAAGTAGCCATGCCCATCCTGTGCTGGAAGGCCAAGGAAGATGCTGAATGCCACAGGGCTACAGAAAAGAAAACAGCAGGTCCTGTTTTAACACACAGGTTAGAGTAGCAAATACTGTCTAGACTACTCCACAAACAGGGAAAGACCTTGTTATGTGCTCACCTGTACTTCTCTGTTTCCATACTCTTCCTGGCACACTGATAGCACTCAAATTGTGCTCACCTTTATGCTAATAAAGTATTACCATCAGCTGTACTGTTTACATGGTGAGACTGACTCAGGTGAGCAAAGTGGTTCAAGGTCATTCATTGGTGATATGGCATGCTGATTAGAGCAGACCTCATGTTAATTTGTCCCATAACCAAATCAGTGTATGAAACTGATGGGCAACTCTGCAAGTCCCCTTTCATTCCATTCATATGGAATTCCACAGGAGCTTTTAAGCCACCAGTTGGGGAAGCAATGGCAGGTGTACAAGTGAGATTGACTGAAGAGCCTTGTGGATAAAGAAGAGCAGAACCATTTGGGATGCTATTACATGTGGGTGAAAGTGGGTCAAACCAGACATCAGAAGTTTCCAGGGCTAGAAGAAAAACATGAGAATCCAGTATGTTAAATAGGTCAGAAAAGGAGGAACCAAGTAGCCAGAATGCAGTGAAGAAAGGGTATGAAGTGGGTATGGTTCTGCAAATCAGAGCCAAGTGGAGCCCAACTTTTGGGTGTAGCCTATGTGATAAAATGGAGTGGAGCTGAAGTGATGGGCAGATAGGATCCTGTGAAGTCATGTGGTGCTCAAAAAATGTTTGGATCCAGCAGGGTGGAGCTCATTGGAGCCATAAATCCCAGTCCCTAGCCTCAAGAAAAAAAATGGGTGAGCAACAAATTCAGGGTCGGTCAGGTGAGCTCATTCTGAAAACAAAGAGTACATGAGGTAAGTAGACAGTGTGGTGGGTGCATTTACAGTAGGCAAAGGATGCCCAGGGAGTCCAGAGAGGCACATAAGCTTTGAAAATCATTTTGAACCTTGCTCTAGACCAAACTACAAAGCAGGGCCCTTGGTCTTGCTTTATATGTGAACTCAGAGTCTTTTCTGTTGGAGACTGTTTCTCACATTTACAATTAGGGACTGGAGTAAGGAAGAAGATGTCATGGTGAAGCCTTCCTTAGTTCTTTCCTCTCTCTGGTTGCTGTCAACGTTCCATGTATTCAGGTGACTTGGGATTCATGGGATTCCTGGGAAGGGCCTTGGTGAATATCTGCATAGAGATTTTGCTTTCTGGAAGCAACCATTGTTGGAGGTGTGTTCACAGAGGCTTCTTCTAGTATTTGCTGTGTAGATGGTGCAACCTGGAGGACCAAAGATGGTAAGCATGTTGTGTGGCTGTCACTGAAGACTAGGTCAGATGTCACAGCCCACTTCACTCACATGTGATGAAGGAGCTTTCTGGTGCCTGGGCAGTGAGATAATCATAGGTGGGGAAGGTGACCATGACATTTGCCAGGATCAACCTTGGGGGTCTCACTGTGCCTGTAAAGCAGTACCAGGAGCAACACCCATCTCTGAGACTGGTGTAAGGCCAAGTCCCCATTCTGTAATTCTCTAAAAGACAGTTTGGAATGGGTAGGTAGGGGATCTGCATTATGACTCTTAACATTTAGTTTTCCATATGGAAACATATCACTTCATATTTTAAAATAAAACTCTTATAGATGGGACTCTTTTCTAGAAATGGGGGACAAATATGAACAAAAATGCCAGTAATTTCTGCTTCAATCCTTATGAGGACTGCTGTTCCACTGGTGTGACACAAGAATTAAGACACTAAAAGGCATGGAGAATTTATGAAGCCCCAGTAATTAGTGAGCTCTTGTGCTTTCTCAAATTTTTAAGTTTGAACATTAGAGAAGCTTCCCAAGGCAAGTGTAGAAAGAAAAGTTTGTTTAAATAATAGTAACATAGACTCCTCCTGAGAGGGAGAAGTGGGTCATAGCTCATGTCCTGGTATCCCCAGAAGTGAAAACATCTTGCTGCTTTTATGTTTTGGTTTTCTGTGTTCTCCAGTTCTCTTACCCTTTATCTTTTTCCTTCCTCTGTAGATTGAGAAAATGCAGGTATGATGTTCAAAAGCTGAGAAGCAGATGGGCTTGAAGGGCCAAGGTGGAGTAACCCAGACAATAGCTTTCCCAGAGGAATTAATTAGTAATTTTTACAATTCCCTGCAATAAGGAACAATTCTTAGGACAGGTTACCTTAGCAACAGGTTAGGAAGGGGTAGGTTATCTTGGTAAGGGTGGGGGAAGGTCTCTGGATGCATTGACAATTCATTAACTCCAAGAGTGATTTCAACATCCCAGATCCAAACTGACATCCACTTTCCTGATAGAACCTCATTACCCATCTGCACTGACTGCCTATATTGAATGCTTGCATCAGTGACCCTTTTAGGCATCTGACCTCATGTTACCATCCAAGGCAAGGTTTAACCTGCTCAGTTATTCTAAAACCCCCCATCATGTCACTTAGCTTACTCCCAGTCCTTTCCTACCTGTGAAAAAAAGGCCTCCTTCAGAAACTGGCCCTCACCTACTTCCCCAGTAGCATTTCTCAATTTTTCTCAGATATTTCCAGGACACCTCCCTCACTCCACCAGTACACAACTCTTAATATGGGTTTTTCCCTTGTAAGAAGTTCTAATTCCTAATTAGATGCTAGGGCATGGCAGAACTACACTTTAGACATTTTCTAGAGTCCAACAGAATCTGCCCATCTCTAAGCTGCCTTGGTTAATAAAAAGTTTCAATACTAGAGAGCCTTTCAGTACTGGTTTTGCAAGAAGTCTATACTTTCTTCAATCTCTTAATTAATTTTACAAGTGAAATTATCCTCCAACTAAGAAAGGAACTGTCATTACTGTAAGCTCCTTACCCATAAAAGACAGAGGAAGGACAGGAAACAAACATTGGATCAGCAAGCTTTCCTTTATTTTGCAGTGATGTCCATTGATCAGGCATGGAAAGACCAAATTTCTGAGTATGAAGATGACCCTCCAGTTTACAGAGGATTATGAAATCTCTTCATGTCATGGTGCATTTTATTTTTCCTTTATTGAACTTATCATTACAGAACTAATAGCATTATATTTTTAGTAAGACTTTCAACATCATTTATTATGCAATATCAATTGTAAATGGCAAATTAGAAGAAGGCATATTTTATAGATATTTTATAGATTGCACACCAATGTTGAGTTTATTCATTACTGAAAAGTGAAAATGAAACACAAACAAAGAGTAGTCACTACACATTGGTGAATACTCACAATTTCTACCATTGATATGTTAGTGAGTTGGAAAGAACTGAAAGGAACCTGACTGAAGATTGACCTGCTTTCCCTTTCCCTTCGCATCCTCAACTGGAGAGGTGGACTAATACAATGAAGTATTATGAGTGCCAAAGGAGAAAACAAAGTTCCTCATTCTTGGTGAAGAATACACTGCTTTACTTGTACATTTGAATCTAGTTCTCATTGGACCCCACAGTATGGTCTTTCTGGGATTCAGAACCATCCCTGTGTGTATTTATTGGAAGAGGGAACACACTTAGCTTATACACTCATTGCCTCTCTGCTCCCATAGTTTTGGACACACTGGACTTCTGTGCTGATGGAAATTAAAACTCCTTAATATGCATGAGGAGGTCAGATGCAGTAAATGTGAAGCAAACCTCAATGGATTCAGAGAAGGCTTTATTCCTTCATAGACTCCAGTGCTCTCAGGGCCCATTTGCCAGGTGAGAAAAATTGGTCATAAGTTACAGAGGGGATTTTGGTTTGATAGGGTAAAATGAGGAAGATGCAATCATTGGAAAACATGCAAGTGCAGTTTTGACTGTCAGGGGTTAGTTGTACAGCTTAAAACCAGACCCCAAGCGATGAGTACTTATATTTTGTCCCTAGTCATATAGGACTCATTAGCCATGGGGGAAGGTTAAGGTTTAGGACCCAGCATTGAGTGTCTACCCTTTACCCTCAGATCCATTGTTATCAGGAAAGAATACACTGGGAGAGGTTTAATGTCCGAACAATTTTCTCCTCCCTCATTCCAAGTCACACCATCCCTCCATTTTTCTTGGGGAGCTGTTTTACAGGAATATTACTTTCCATAATCCTTCAAATGTGCTTACATGTATGTGCTATGTTCATTCATGTGGTCCACTATCCTCATGGAATTCACCCTTGAAACATAAGCACAAAGACACAGTAAATAAAAATTTATAATAGCAGTAGCAGGCTATTCACAGATGGACAGGACCACTTTGAGCAAGGATCCTGGATGTGTAGAAGGAACACTGTGGCATTAGTCCTCCTTTCCTCCTCTTTCTTACTCTCTCCATCTCTCCTTCCTTCTCTTCCTTCCATAGAATTAAGAATATTAGTAGACTCTCTTTACTCAAAAAACATTTATAAGTGCACATTACAGTATTATAAACTATAAGCAAAGAATTATACAGAAAATATCTAGAAGTACTTTATCTTATATAATTGAAATGCATATCCATTGAAGACCAGCACCCCAGTTTACCCTAATTCAATACCAAGGCAACCAACATGGCTACTTTGTGTTTCCATGTTTTTTTTTTTTTTTTTTTTTTTGGTACTAGGGGCAGAACTTAGTGACAATCACTAAGCCATATTCCCAGCACTTTTTGTATTTAATGACAGGGACTCACTGAGTTGTTCAGGGACTTGATAATTTCTTGAGGCTGACCTCAAACTCATGATACTTCTGACTCAGCCTTTCGAGTTGCTAGGGTGTTTCCATGATTTTGACATTTTTAAATACCTAATGTAAATGATAATACACAGTTTTTGACTTTCAACTACCATAATTCCAGTCTTCTCTATGTTGTCTTGAATGCCAGGTTTCAAATCTTTCTAAGGGCCAAATAATAAACCCCTTTAATTCTTCAGTTGATTTGAAAAAAAATTGTTTCTATACCTTGGCTGTTGTTCATGATGCTGTTACAGGCATGCAAGTGGTAATATCTCCTAGAAATCCTGATTTCAGTTTATATAACCTGAAGAGAGATGGTGGTGACATATGGTCATTCTGCTTAAATTTTTGTGCAGATTTCATGATAGTGTCCTTAATTGCTTAACCATTTCACATTCCCACCAGTAACATATGAGAACGGCAGTTTCTCCATATCTTCTACAGCAGTTCTTTTTGCTCTTTTTTTTATAATCACCATTCTAACAGAAGAGTGGTGATACCTTGAACTGGTTTTCTTTCTAGTGTTTCTCATGGACAAATTAGAGCTGTCATAGTCATTGGTAGAGGCATTTAATTTTCCAATACATTGTGATTTTACCAAATCAATTTGATCAATATCTACATTCATTGTATATTTAATGTGCATTTCTGCAATGATTAGTTTATAAAGAGAATTTGTCAATGCCTGTGGAGAATTTGGTTTTCTTCATTGGAGACATGTCTTTTGAGATTTTTTGCTGTATTTGTTTGTTTATTTTTGGAACCAGCTCTTGAACTTAGGGTGCTTAAACACGAATCCATATCATCAACCCTGTTTATTTTTTATTGTGAAAAAGAGTCTCAACACATTGGTTACAGTCTCACTAAGTGGCTGAGGATGGCCTAGAACCTGGGATACTACTTTTGCAGACTCCTGAGGCATTAGGATTACAATCAAGAGCTACTGCACACAGCTCTTTGTAAATTTTTAATTAGCTATTATTATAGAGTGCTAGAGATTATTTATATATGTTGGACATTTTTCTCTTCTCAGTTGATGTTTAAGAAATTTCTACCCATCTCTCTGTTAAATCTTTTCTCTGCTCATGCTTTACTTTGCAGTGTAAAAGCTTTTGGTTAATGAAGTTTCACCTATTTATGCTTTTGTTCCCTGTTCTTTCAGTGTCATAGCCAAGAAAACATTCCTAAAGCAATCTTGTGAGGGTTTTCATGTGGTTTTCCTTTTTATATTTTTCCCACAAGTTTATTATTTCTTCTTTTATTTTATATTGAAACATAATAACTTCACCTGCTTATGGGGTACAGCATGCTATTTTGATACATATAATACTGTGTGGTGATCAAATCAGAGTGAAGATTATATTAGTCATCTTAGGGGAATGGGCAAAGTTTGGTAAATGGGACCCACATATTTTCTTCTAGGAATTATATAGATTCCTATGCCATATTTACATTTTAATTGCTGTTGTGTTTATGCTTTCATATTGTGTAAGATAGCATTCTGATTTCTTTCTTCTGCATCATTTCTTTAACAGGTTTTCCTTTCTTTCATGTATTTTAGTAGTCTCTTGTCAAAGAGGAGCTGACAGCATATGTCTGGGCTTATCTATGTTCTCCTTGATGTGCATTGGTGTGCATGCTGCTTTCTATTTCAGTGATATAGTGTCTTAATTCCTATAGCTCTGTAATACATTTTGAAATTAGGAAGTCCAATGTTTTCAGTTTTGCTCTATTTAAAGTTTGATTTGTTCAGGGTATGTCTCAGTCCATTTGTGCTACTATAACTGTAGATCACAGATCTTTCAATTTATAATAATACAAATGTATTATTCTCAGTATTCTGGGGACTAGGATTTCCAAAATCATACCCCTTTCCAGTTATAAAGAACACAAGTAATACTTAAGATTGTCAGGAATAATGTGCACACATTGCTAATGGGACTGCAATTTGGTGCAGCCGCTGTGGAAAGCAGTAGAGAGATTTCTTAGAAAATTTGTAATGGGATGCTCTCTTCACAGGGCAATCCAAGATGGGGGCCTAGAGGGAGACTGCACCCCCAGTCACTCCAGAACCCAGGAGTTAAGTAGGGGAGGCATTGAGAGACTCGGACTGAAATAGAGCCATGGGTGAGTCTGCCCACTGGGTAAAGCTCGGCCCGGGTGGCAGGCCCCGATAGAGGTGGCTGATCAGAGCTGGGCAGGGCAGCTAGATTCTTCCACAGGCAGTCCTGTGCACTCCGGAGGTGGGCCCCGCCCACACAGACAGCTTCTCCAGGTTCCCGGAGCGGGCCCGCTAGTGAGAGCCTTTCTGACCAGAACAAGCTCCAAGTCCTGGAGCCAGTGCAGCACAGCATACTCTGGCACACAAGCAGCTTAAGGGACCAGGATAGGGCAGCCAGAGACCTCCCCAAGTAGCCTGGACCCCTGCAGTGGGAGGTGCCTTTCAAGGCTAGCTTCTCAGACCAGACCGCCCAGTGAGAGGTTTTCTACATAGAACCAGCCAAAAGCCCCCGAACCAATGGAGAGCTTCGATCCACAAGCAGCCTCTGGGATCAGGGCAGGGCAGTCAGAGACCTCTTCAGGCGGCTCTGCCCACTCCGGCCACAGGCTCTCTTCATGGAGTGATCCAAGATGGGGGTCTAGAGGGTTACTGAACCCCCAGTCGCTCCAGAACCCAGGAGTTAAGAAGGGGAGGCATTGAGAGACTCGGACTGAAATAGAGCCACAGGTGAGTCTGCCCACTGGGTAAAGCTTGGCCCGGGTGGCAGGCACAGATAGGAGTGGCTTATCAGAGCAGGACAGGGCAGCTAGAGTCTTCCCCAGGTATCCTTCCACACTCCAGCGGTGGGCTCCTTCCACATGGCCAGCTGCACGGTGCAGGCCCCCAGTGAGAGCCTTTCCACACAGAGTCAGCTCCAAACACTGGAACCAGTAGGGGGCTAGAGGCAGCTTTCTTTGGATGCACTGCATTATCAGATTCCTCCAAGATATCATGCTACTGAAGGCTGGGAGGTGATACACTGGAAATCTACCGGGACACTATAAGCCGATAGCAGAAACTGCAATATCTCAGGGTCCCACTGACAGCTGACCAATATGAGAAAACAAGGGAAGAAAATGTCCCAAACAAACCTAGATACTACATCAATAAAACCCAATGACAGCACAGCAGAAGAAATGTCAGAAAGGAGTTCAGAATGTACGTAATTAAACATGATCAGGGAAGCTAATGAGGAGATGAAAGAGCAAATGCAGGCATTGAAGGAGGAGATGAAAGAGCAAATGCAGGCATTAAATGATCGCACCAATCAACAGTTAAAATACCAAATACGGAAAGCAAGAGATCATGTCAATAAAGAGAGATACTGAAAAAAAAAAAAAAACGAACTGAAATACTTGAAATGAAGGAAACAATAAACCAAGTTAAAAACTCCATAGAAAGCATAACCAATAGGATAGAACACCTGGAAGACAGAACCTCAGACATTGAAGACAAATTATTTAATCTTGAAAGCAAAGTTGGCCAAACAGAAAAGATGGTAAGAAATCATGAACAGAATCTACAAGAATTATGGGATATCATGAAAAGGCCAAATTTAAGAATTATTGGGATTGAGGAAGGCTTAGAGAAACAAACCAAAGGAATGAACAATCTATTCAATGAAATAATAACAGAAAATTTCCAAAATCTGAAGAATGAAATGGAAAACCAAGTACAAGAGGCTTATAGAACTCCAAACATACAAAATTACAACAGACCCACACCAAGGCACATTATTATGAAAATACCTAACATACAAAATAAAGACAGAATTTTAAAGGCCGCGAAAGAAAAGAATCGAATCACATTCAGAGGGAACCCAATAAGAATATCAGCAGATTTTTCAATCCATACCCTAAAAGCTAGAAGGGCCTGGAAGAACATATACCAAGCCCTGAAAGAAAACGGATGCCAACCAAGAACCTTATACCCAGCAAAACTTACCTTCAAATTTGACGATGAAATAAGATCCTTCCATGATAAACAAAAGCTAAAGGAATTTACAAAAAGAAAGCCAGCATTACAGAACATTCTCAGCAAAATATTCCATGAGGAAGAGATAAAAAACAACGATGCAAATCAGCAACAGGAGGCGCAAGCCTAAAGGAACAGCCAAATAAAGGAGAAACCAAATCATGTCCAAAACAAATATGCGTCAATTGACTGGGAATACAAATCATATCACAATAATAACCCTGAATGTCAATGGCCTGAATTCATCAATCAAAAGACACAGACTGGCAGATTGGATTAAAAAGAAAAATCCAACAATATGCTGCCTGCAAGAGACTCATCTCATAGAAAGAGACACCCATAGACTAAAGGTGAAAGGATGGGGAAAAACGTACCATGCAAACGGACACAGCAAAAAAGCTGGAGTATCCATCCTCATTTCAGATAATGTGGACTTCAAACCAAAACTAGTCAGAAGGGATAAAGAAGGACATTACATGCTGCTTAAGGGAAGCATAAATCAACAAGACATAACAATCATAAATATCTATGTCCCGAACATTGGCTCACCCACGTACATCAAACAAATCCTTCTCAATTCCAGAAATCAAATAGACCATAACACAATAATACTAGGCAATTTTAACACACTTCTCTCACCACTGGATAGATCGTCCAAACAAAAATTGAATAAAGAAACTATAGATCTCAACAACACAATCAACAATTTTGACTTAACGGACATATATAGAATATAGCATCCAACAAAGAACGAATACACTTTCTTCTCAGCAGCACATGGATCCTTCTCTAAAATTGACCATATTTTATGCCACAAAGCTACTGTTAGCAAATACAAGAAGATAGAGATACTACCTTGTACTCTATCAGATCATAATGGATTGAAATTAGAAATAAATGACAATAAAAAACAGAAACTTCTCCAATACCTGGAGATTAAATAATACACTATTATATGATGAATGGATAACAGAAGACATCAGGAGGGAAATAAAAAAATTCTTAGAAGTAAACGAGAACAAAGACACATCATATCAAAATCTCTGGGACACTATGAAAGCAGTACTTAGAGGAAGATTTATTTCATGGGTGCATTCAAAAAAAGAAGTAGAAATCAACAAATAAACGACTTAACACTACAGCTCAAAGCGCTAGAAAAAGAAAAGCAGACCAATACCAAAAGTAGTAGAAGACAGGAAATAGTTAAGATCAGAGCCGAAATCAATGAAATCAAAACAAAAGAAACAATCAGAAAAATTAACAAAATAAAGAGTTGGTTCTTTGAAAAAATAAATAAAATTGATAAACCCTTAGCCACACTAACAAAGAGAAAGAGGGAGAAAACTCAAATTACTAAAATTCAGAATGAACAAGGAAACATCACAACAGACACGAATGAAATACAAAACATAATTAGAAGCTATTTCAAAAATCTATACTCCAACAAAACAGAAAACCTCGAAGACATCAACAAATTTCTAGAGGCATATGAATTACCTAAACTGAACGAGGAGGACATACACAACTTATATAAACCAATTTCAAGCTATGAAATAGAAGAGGTCATCAAAAGCCTACCAACAAAGAAAAGTCCAGGACCCGATGGGTTCTCAGCCGAGTTCTACAAAACCTTTAAAGAAGAGCTCATTCCAATACTCCTCAAACTATTCCATGAAATAGAAGAGGAGGGAACCCTCCCAAACTCGTTCTATGAAGCCAATATCACCCTGATATCTAAACCTGACAGAGACATTTGAGGAAAGAAAATTTCAGACCAATATTCTTAATGAACATCGACACAAAAATTCTCAACAAAATTTTAGCAAATCACATACAAATATATATTAAAAAGATAGTGCACCATGATCAAGTGAGTTTTATCCCAGGGATGCAAGGTTGGTTCAAGAATCGGAAATCAATAAATGTCATTCACCATATCAAGAGACATAAATAAGAATCACATGATTATTTCAATAGATGCAGAAAAAGCATTCGATAATATACAGCATCCCTTCATGCTCAAAACACTAGAAAAAATTGGGGTAGTGGGAACATTCCTTAACATTATAAAGGCAATCTATGCAAAGCCCATGGCTAATATCATTCTAAATGGTGAAAAACTGAAAGTGTTCCCCCTAAAAACTGGAGCAATGCAGGGATGCCCTCTTTCACCACTTCTTTTCAACATCGTCCTTGAGACTCTAGCCAGAGCAATCAGACAAACCAAAGAAATTAAAGGGATACAAATAGGAAAAGAAGAACTCAAACTATCCCTGTTCACTGATGACATGATTATATATTTAGAGGAACCTGGAAATTCCACCAGAAAACTTTTAGAACTCATAAGTGAATTCAGGAAAGTAGCAGATTACAAGATCAATGCTAATAAATCTAATGCATTTTTCTACATAAGTGATGAATCTTCAGAAAGAGAAATTAGGAAAACTACCCCATTCACAATAGCATCGAATAAAATTAAAATACTTGGGAATCAATCTCACAAAGAGGTGAAAGACCTCTACAATGAGAACTACAGAACACTAAAGAAAGGAATTAAAGAAAACCTTAGAAGATGGAAAGATCTCCCATGTTCCTGGATAGGCAGAATTAATATTGTCAAAATGGCTATAGTACCTAAAGTGCTATGCAGATTCAATGCAATTCCAATTAAAATCCAAATGATGTACCTTGCAGAAATAGAGCAAGCAATTATGACATTCATCTGAAGAATAAAAAACCTAGAATAGCTAAAGTAATCCTCAGTAGCAAGTTCGAAGTAGGGGGTATTGCAATACCAGATCTTCAACTCTACTACAAAGCAATAGTAACAAAAGTGGCATGGTATTGGTACCAAAATAGACAGGTAGATCAATGGTACAGAATAGAGGACATGGAAACAAACCCAAATACATACAATTTTCTCATACTAGACAGTTTCCAAAAATATGCAATGGAGAAAAGATAGCCTCTTCAACAAATGGTGCTGGGAAAACTGGAAAACCATATGCAATAGAATGAAATTAAACCCCTATCTCTCACCCTACACAAAACTCAACTCAAAATGGATCAAGGACCTCGGAATCAGACCAGAGACCCTGCATCTTATAGAAGAAAATGTAGGTCCAAATCTTCAACTTGTTGGCTTAGGATCAGACTTCCTTAACAGGACTCCCATAGCACAAGAAATAAAAGGAAGAATCAAAAACTGGGATAGATTCAAACTAAAAAGCTTTCTCTCAGCAAAGGAAACTATCAGAAATGTGAAGAGAGAGCCTACAGAGTGGGAGAATATCTTTGCCAACCATACCTCAGATAGAGCGCTAATTTCCAGAATCTATAAAGAACTCAAAAAACTCTACACGAAGAATACAAATAATCCAATCAACAAATGAGCTAAGGAAATGAACAGATACTTCACAGAAGAAGATGTACAAGTAATCAACAGATATATGAAAAAATGTTCAACATCCCTAGTAATAAGTGAAATGCAAATCAAAACTACCCTAAGATTTCATCTCACCCCAATTAGAATGGCAATTATCAAGAATACAAGCAACAATAGGTGTTGGCGAGGATGTGGTGAAAAAGGAACACTCATAAATTGCTGGTGGGGTTGCAAATTACCTCATCCACTCTGGAAAGCATTGTGGAGATTCCTCAGAAAGCTTGGAATGGAAACACCATTTGACCCAGCTATCCCACTCCTTGGCCTATACCCAAAGGACTTAAAATCAGCATACTACAGAGATACAGCCACATCAATGTTCATTGCTGCTCAATTCACCATAGCCAGATTGTGGAACCAACCTAGATGCCCTTCAGTTGATGAATGGATAAAGAAACTGTGGCATATTATATACAATGGAATATTACTCCGCAATGAAGAATGATAAAATTATGGCATTTGTAGGCAAATGGATGAAATTGGAGTATATCATGCTAAGTGAGATAAGCCAATCTCAAAAAACTAAAGGACGAATGATCTCGCTGATAAGCGGATGAGGACATATAATGGGGGGTGGGAGGGTTTAGCATTAGGTTTAGGGTTAGGTTTAGGTTTAGGGATAAGGAGAGCGGTAAGAATGAAGGAAAGAAGGACTGTATGGAGGGAAAAGAGGGGTGGAAGGGGTGGGTGAGAACGGAAAAAAAAAACATCATTGCCCTATGTAAACGTATGATGACACAAATGGTATGCCTTGACTCTATGTACAAATAGAGAAACAACATGTATCCCGTTTGTATACAATAAAAAAAAAGAAAAAAAAAAGAAAAATTGTAATGGATCCATTATTTGATCTAGTTATCCCATGCTTAGTTATATATAAAAAGGACTTAAAATGTGCATATACATTAATGCAGTCACAACAATATGTATTGAAACTCAATTCAAAATATGAATGAAATCAACCTAGGTGCCCCTCAGCACATAAATAGATAAGAAATTTTGACATATTAGTGACATTATATGCCAATCAAGTAACCTCAGTCTTGATCTTACATAAGTACCGCCATCCCAGGACACAAGAGAAATTTTGTTATTAATATACAGGTCTGCAGATAATATTCATGGGAAAAATGCCTTTGTGAGAATAAAGGAACTAAGTTGGCACACTGTTTTAACCTCTCATCATATCTTTTCCACAAATTGTTGTTACTGTACTGATTACCACTGGGATGAAAGTATACATAGCTCTACCAAAAAGAAATATTTATACTGAGATTGGAGATGTTGATATCATAGGAGTATATTCCTGAGAAAATGCAGTGGGGATGCTATACAAATTTATTTTTTGAACAACCTTAAAAAACTCTTTTTCTCTCTAGTTTTACATATTCTGCGCATATAGTGTTCATAATTTTGAGCACTTATTCAGTGACAGCAATCCCAAATGTTAACTTGTATTGAACACTTCATGTAATATAGTCCCTGTGATAACAAAATAAAGGCAATAATGAGAAGCAAGTCAATTTAGAATCTTGAAAGGTTTAAGCCTCAAAGTTAGTCTTCTGTGTGTTAAAATATAACTGAATATATTGATATCATATGATTGTTGTGCTAAGTTAATTAAGTCCTTCAAAAAGACATGTATATATTTTTCACCTTTCTCCATAAACTTCTGAAGTTCATACCTGTGAGTTACGATCATTATTCATCCAGTTAATATGCTTCAGACATTTCCCTCCATTTATATCTATGTTTGCATATTTGTATTGCATCATGCATGAGAAAAGTCAAATTTTATGTAGATGACATTTTTGAAAATAGAATAAAAATATGACACAAAAAATTGACTGAATATGGACATCTTAAACAGCTTCATTAAGATATAATTTGATTTTTCTAAAATTCAATAATTAAGGTTGTACAGTTTGTTAGGTTGGAATTTAACTGACTGTATAGGGCAGAGCAGAGCAACTGAGACAAAAGCCAGCCCACCAAAGGTGACCATCAAATGGGCTAAAAAATTCCACTGACATTTCACATCCACCTGTCACTCAACAAGACCCCCTCCCATCCTGCACTATAAAAACCCTGGACAGCCAGGGCCACCTGCAATTTTCTCTGGGTCCCTAATTGAGCTGTACCCTGGGGGTCTGGGAATTTCGCCTGAGAGCCAAATTCCAATAAAGCTTGCTTAGGCCACTTTCTGTCCAATTTTATTTTGCTGCTAACTGTGCCCCCCCTCCAAGCTTACACAGTTCAACTCAAATATTCATAGATTTGTGAAACCATCACATGTCACTTAATGAAAAATTTTACTTAAGGAAACATGTACTTTGACCCTCTTTCCCTAATAGTATGCACTCAAATGGAAATCAGTTGCTCTCAGTTTCTATAGATTTTTTTGTTCTGGCATTACATATAATAAATGTTGGAGTCTAAAAGTTCTCAGAAGCACCCCCCCCCCAATGTGTGACAGACTCCCAAGCTGCAAGGGAGTTGGAGTCCTACCTCTCAAATATATGGACACAGATCATAGGCCCAGTAATTGGAACCTTGGGTCATGGAAAAAATGATATTTTGCTACACCAGGAATATACTTTTCCTACTGGTACCTGGCAGGAGATGAAGCTCAGGGTTCTTGGAGTGATGTTCCCAATTTACTGAGTAGGTTAATAAAGGGAGAAAGCAGACTTTAATTTAAATACCAATGAATTTTAAAATTTTTACTCTATGTTATTGGATTTTCTTAATTGGTTGTAAATCCTTGGAACCATTTGCATAGAATAACTATTTTGTTTTATCTGTATATTTATTTATGTTTACTGTTCTGAGAATTGAAACAATGGCCTCAAGCATTTTAGTCAAGTGCTCTTCCACTGAGCTATGCCTTTAGTCCCTAGAAAAAATTTCATTGATTTTCTTTGTTTGATTTCAGAATATTTTTGATCAATATAATGTGTGGTTTAATATAAAGTTACTCAACATGTAAAGCCATAAGTCTCTGTAGAAATTTTAAATGACTGAGTGGCTTTTAAATTATTTGTAATTATCACATAATAATAACACATTAGAAAACATAAAATTCCAGTTGTCAGTATCCTGTAATACAGTCACACTTCTTATGTATATTAGAAACTTTGAAGATTATAACACTACTTTTGTCACTATATTTAATGTTTTTATTTTAAATACTACAATAGTCACCACTTATTTATTATCTGGGTAAAATTAGTGTAAGTATAGAAAGATGAACCTCAACATAAGTCAGAACTGTTTAATATTATACAATAAAATAAGTGTTGAATACAAACTGCCAATAGCTATACAATTAATTTGTTAGATAATGCTGAGAAAATAAAAATAAGCATAAAATTAAAATGTTAATATAGTGTGGCGAGCCACCTCACCACCATGATAAGATGGCGCTGGTTTCCTGAAGTGCTTTCTAGGTAAACAAGCCCATATTTGGTTGAGCTAACTGTTGCAAATGGGAGCACCTATGAACACAGGCCAAGTGGCAGGAGTAGATTGGCTATTGCAAGAGTGTAAAAGTGTATGAATTCGGCTCAAGAAAAAGAAGAAGAAAAACCATGGTTTTATAATATTAAGGTCCTGATTAAACTGCTGAAGGAAGATTCCTGTGTCGTGCTTTCTTGCGGGCGAGGGACACGACAAGTGGTGCCGAAACCCGGGAATCAGAACTTTCAGTGGTCAGAGGGTGCACCGGTAAGTACCACAGGTAAGTGGGGTCTGTGGACTTGGATTCAACCGACTTTGTGTAGTCGGTCAGCAAAGATAAATTCAACCGACTTTGTGTAGTCAGTCAGCAAAGATAAATTCAACCGACTTTGTGTAGTCGGTCAGCAAAGATAAATTCAACCAACTTTGTGTAGTCGGTCAACAAAGAAAGATATTTTGTTTTCGCTTTCATTCTGCTTGCTCTGAATGCTGCTTTCATTATGGGCAATTCTCCATCTAGTTCATTAGTACAGCCTTTAGATTTTTTGTTGCGCTCTAAAGAGCTCAAGGTTAAACGCAGTACTTTAGAAACATTCCTTGTAAGAATTGATAAAGCAGTCCCATGGTTTGCTGTCTCCGGAAGCTTGATTCCTACTAGCTGGGATAAGTTGGGAAAAGATTTGGATTTCCTTCAGGAGCAGGGACAATTGGAGAAAGGAGTGATACCACTATGGAAATTAATAAAAGGATGTATTCTTAATGGTAGATGTCAGGAAGCTATTCATAAAGGACAGGCAGTTCTTGAACAACTACATGAGGAGAAGTCCGAGGATTCTATGAGTACTTCCAGTAAACATAGTGCAGGAGAGCAGGTTTATGGAACTATTCCAAAGAGGAGACTGTACCCAGATTTAAAAGCCCTTAGAACACCAGAAGATACAGGGGAGTCAGAATCAGACGGTGATAAGAAAGATAAAGAGCTAACGCAGCACTTACGGAAGGTGAAAATAAAAGAAGGGGGAACTAAGAGGCAAAAAGATTTCAGACAGAAGGACTATGAGGAAGAACAGAAGCCAGCTCTAGCCTATGATCCTCCCCCATATGTGGGAGGGGTTCCAGGCATGGGTAGAGCTTTTAACTCTGCAGCTTGGAGGGCTGCCCATGTAGAGTTGAGGTTTGCCTGTCCTGTATTCCAGGACAATAATGGGGGAAAACATCAGGAACCCATAGAATTTAAAACGATAAAGAATATAGCAGAATCTGTCTGCACTTATGGTGTGGATGCTGCTTTTACTATCGCCCAAATAGAGGGGCTCAATAGATTCTGCATGACCCCCTAGGACTGGGCCAGTTTAGTGAAAGCTTGTGTTTCCCCAGGTAAATATTTAGACTGGAGAGCCTTCGTGTTAGAGGGGGCCAATGAACAGGCTGCACACAACCAAACTATGTGCAAACCTGCCTGGGATGTGGATATGCTTCTGGGGCAGGGTAGATTTGCCAATCAGCAAACAGGCTTTCTATTAGAGGTTTATGAACAAATTAATAAGATCTGCATTGCTGCCTGGAGAGCACTTCCTAATAAAGGAGAAGTGCGAGGTAACTTAACAAAAATTGTCCAAGGCCCCACAGAAGCTTTTTCAGATTTCGTGGCTAGAATGGTAGATGCAACAGGAAAGATCTTCGGGGATGCTGATGTAGCTATGCCTTTAATTAAACAATTAGAATATGAACAATGTACAAGAGAATGCAGAAATGCTATTAATCCATTTAAAAGCAAAGACATAGAGGCATGGATGAAAGCTTGTAGAGAAATAGGTGGCCTGTTAACAAATGCAGGCTTAGCCACTGCCTTCCTTCGCATGGAAGAACTATTAAAGGCTTTATTAAAGGCTAATGGAGCACCTTTAGAGGTTTCCTCAGCTAGGAAGTTTTTAAAAACTGTAGAAGACAAAGCCCCTTGGTTTTTAGATAAGGGCTTGTTGGATCAAGAGAAACTATCACAAGAGACAGAAAAAGGCCCCCCTCCTGATCCCTTCCACGCAGCTCCATGGCCACCTAGGGAGGGAACACCCATGTCCTTGAAGCAGTCCTCTCCCTAGGCAGAGAGCTCAGCAGCTCCATTCCTCAAAAGTAGTAAGAAATAATGTTTTGTGATTTTCTGCATTCAAACCTAACCTGATTTCTCAACCAGGAAGAAAAAGGGTTAAAAAGTCCTGGATGATCCTCCCTCCCCCCTGCCTGGCCTTGCTGATGCCTGCATTGGAATGTAAACTGCAACAGTCTCAGTGGGAAAGGGGGGTAACCTGAAGATAAGAAAAAGAAAACAAAAGGGTGTCTGTTTTAAACTTCTGGACTGCTACACAGAATTAACTCATTTTCCAGGATTCTTGTTTTATTTTGTTTTTCTTTAATGCTGTATTTTTGAGCTCATAATTTTGATCTTGCATACCTAGGTTAATGATTTTTTTTTCTCTTTTTGATCAGTTCTATTTTTTATTCAACTAAAGTTTTTGAACATCTGTTACATTGCAATGGAGATTCACCTATAAAGTTACAAGGCCTTTGATTTTGTGTTATTTGTATGTTGTGCTGTCTGGTGTCATGTCTTGTCTGCATCAAAACTGAGCGCTCCTAAAATTAAAATTTAAAAATGGATCCAAATACTTTTATTCACGTGATTTAAAAAAGGTTCAATTTAATTGAGTAAACTAATAAAAGTGAAATGTCTTTAAAAATAACTTGCAAGTCTCTAGGTGGTCAAACTAATGGAATGTTGATGTTAAACAATGTCTAATATCAATTGTTTCTAGGACTTTTCTTCAACAGGAAAGAGACAGCAAATACTGTTCAGGACACCTGCCTGCTTTCTTGGTTTTTACAGAATAAGTAAATTAGAGTTAACATATATGGGATTACTTAAATGTGTTTGTAGAGACATCTGATTAATTTACAAAATTAAAATGCTCATTGTTAAATAACATCAAGTACTCTTAACTCCTTAAATTCCATGGAGTATCATACTTAAACATTATTGGTGTTTTCATAGGTTGGTAAATAAAAAGGGTTTAAACTTGCTTTGTGTCATCGCTAAACTAGAAACAAGGTTACTAACAGTTATGTCTTAACAAGTACAATTCTATATACAAAGGGTTCTAAAGGTTTCAACTGTGTTTCAATTAGAGTACTATAAACAACAAAATATTTCATCTTATTAAAATAGAGCAATTTATCTAAATTCAGAAATTTCATAAGAGTTGTTTTAGAATGTGAACAAAAAGGGGTCAACAGATAGGAAAGAGAAAATAAAAGGGTCTGGGTATGGAAATATATTTAGTAAAAGGAAAAGAAAATGTTTCTGGGTAAGAAAGTGCTTGTGTGATGAAATACATGAGGGTCTAAGTAAGTGCTAAGAAAGTCTATGTAAGTAAAGGGCAAGTTTCAACATGTTTGTGTGAAACTGAGTTGGTTGTGTGTATGTGAGACAGCTAAAGCTATTAAAGGTTTTTCCTAAGGTGAAATACTAATGTTCTGATATAAACCAAAGTTTAATCTACATGGTAAAATGACATGGTAAAATGGCAAGGATTTCTTAGAAACACTAATTTACTCTTAACTTTGTGTCTATTAAGTTTTATTCTTTAGAACAATTTGTCTTAAAAATTGGGGTGTATACAATTATGGTTAAACAACTGTTAAAGTATTGTACTGTGTTACAGAGTCTACATTTTTCTTAAGAAACTAAATTTGGTAACAAAAAAAAGTCAAGGTAATTGTGAAATGGTTTCTAGTTGTATATGAAATGTGTTCATATTTTTCAGGTACACAAGTTTTAAAGCAAGGAATTTATTAAGCTCTGCTATTCTCCAGATTAAACTTGTCTGTAATGGTAATCTTAAACTTATAAAGAGTAAATTTTAATTAGGGATTTTTTTCTATCATTTAATGTTCTATTATAGGACCTGCTATCAATGGGGTACGTGTAAAATTTGTTACTTTTTACATTGAGATAAAGAACTTCAAATATAAATGTATTTATAAAAGTTAGAGCCTGACTTGTTTAAAGGTTAATTTTGTGAAACATAAAGGTATTTTGCCCCTTTATCACACAAAAGGAGAGTTAAAAAACTCTCTCAGCCTTTCTTTAATTCATGTTTTAGATACAATGTTAAATTGTGTTAATTATAAAGTTTATATAGACTCAGGAAACAGCATATGTAGACTACTTAATGATATTTAAGGAAGAAGCAAAGATCAACATCAAAATTAGAACACTTAAGATTTGTAAGGAGCCACGCCTTACCTGAGATAAGGCCCTTCCTCCCACCTTACTGCATGTTAAAGTGACTCCAAAATAAGTCAGACTTCAGCTTATTTAAAGTTATAATCAAAAGATTGTTTTTTTTTGTTGTTGTAAAATTACTATAATCTCAAATAGGGAATATAATGTGGTTCTCAGTCAAAATTCAAAATAGCTATTATACAAGCAGAATATATTTTTACTCTTACTTATTTCATTTTATAAAACTGTTACCTATTAATTTTTTGCAGAAGTAGCTGCTTCAAGAACACGCAACCTAGGTAACTTGTGATAATAAGCCATCACCTAACAAATAGTGGTAACTTCCAGAACTAATGCAGACTCCAGTTAGATAAAAGGGTAAATAACTGTAAAGTTATGGACATTAAAGTTAAAGCCCAGTACTCTTACTTTATGACTAGTGAGACTGGCTTGCTGGATGATTAAGATCAAACTTAGAGATTGGAGTACAGAAGGCAAGCTACACCAGTATTTGGATCTTTTGCCGTCAGTCAGCCTGAACCCAGGGAATAAGAGGACTTCTCTAAGGAGCACTTAAGGTGTTGGAAACTGTAGGTGCCATCAATCCTAACAACAAAGTTTCATCCTTTTTTACTCAGTTACAAAATTTGATTTTGGGCCGTTCTGCACCCTTTTATCCTGTACATATAAGAGCTCATACGTCTCTTCCTGGACCTATTGTTGAAGGAAACGCAAGGGCAGATGCGCAATTTGTTTTCTTTCTTCTCTTGACAGTGCTCGAGACTTTCATAATAAGTTTCATGTTAACTCCCAAACACTTCATAAGCGCTTCTCTATTCCTCGAGCAGAAGCGAGACAGATTGTCTTAGATTGTTCCCATTGTGTTCCATTTCACCATCTCCCTTCTTTTGGTGTTAACCCCCGAGGCTTGTGACCTCTTATGATTTGGCAAATGGATGTAACTCATATTGCAGAGTTTGGTTTCCTAAAATATGTTCATGTCTCAGTAGATACTTTTTCTGGAGCTATGCATGCCTCTGCTTTGACAGGAAAAAAAGGCCATCATGTCATCTCCCATTGCCTAGAGGCTTGGGCTGCCTGGGGCCTTCCATGCTCCTTGAAGACAGATAATGGGCCAGCGTACACTGGTCAACAATTCACCTCTTTCTGCTCCACTATGGGAGTGCAACTGACTCATGGCTTACCTTACAACCCCCTAGGTCAGGGAATCATGGAGAGAGCTCATAGAACGGTTAAAGAACTTTTACAAAGACAAAAAGGGGGAATAGGAGCAAGTTGTACTCCTAAAGAGCGTTTGTCTTTGGCTCTTTTTACCATTAATTTTTTAACTTTGGATGCACATGATAATTCTGCGGCTGACAGACATTGTTCACCGCCTGCCCCCCCTTTTTCTATTTCTATTATCAAAGAGTTCAGAAGTGATTTTAAATTGTTCTAATGACAATATTACCTGCCTGCTTTCAGAGTGTTGGAACGGTAGTGAATCTGTTGCTGTGATTGTAAAAGTACCCACCTTTGTACCTGTCCCAGTGGAGGTCAATCCAAATAATTTTCCGTTGGTGAACCTCTTCAGAGAAAAGAGAGACTTTGGCATTACCGCAGCCATAATAACTGCTATTGCTGCTGCAGCCACTACCGCTGCTCTAGCCATGACCATCAAGTTCAAACAGCACAAACCATTAATCAAATCATACAGCAAACTGCACAGGTGCTAGAATCCCAGGACCGCGTCAACAGACATATCCTATCAGGGATCTTGGCGGCGAATCAAAGGATAGATTTACTACAAGTACAGTTGGATGAACTTTTCAACATTGCACAAGTTGGATGCATCGGGAATCATAAACACATGTGTATAACTCCAGTAAGATATGAAGAAGCAAAAAATCAAAGCCACTTGATTTCCGCCTTTCTTGCAGGCAACTGGTCCCTAGAAGCTGAGAAGATGATGAATCAACAATTATTGCAGATTGCGATTTTAAATGACACTCGTGTTGAGTCTGTTACTTTGAGTCAGTTCTCTAACTGGCTCACCTCTGCCTTTAGTTATTTTAAAGAATGGGTTGGTGTGGGGATCTTTGAATGTATTTGTTTTGCAGGCATTTGCCTTTGCCTTTGGTTTATTTGCAAGCTAAGAGTGCGTCAAGCACGTGAAAAGGCGGTGTTAATTCAAGCTGTGTTAGCCATTGAACAAGGGGTGTCACCTTCTGTGTGGTTGGCTAATCTGGCACGAAAATAAGTGACATTTTTAGTATATCTCTGTTAGAGTTAGAATTATCATTTACGCTAAGTGTCTGCAGGGTATTGCTGTAATTACTATGTACTTTTCTTTGAGGACTGTGAATTTGCATTCTGGGGATTACTTGTACTAATTAAGGCTTCAATTGTCTTGTAACTTACACCTTTGATCTTGAGCTATAACAATAATGTTGGAGGAGAGAACTGTTACTGTATGCCTTGTGTTCATTATGGTGCCCCTGTATTGTGCAGCATTGGCAAGAAGAGTAATGTGTTTTCCTACCTCAGGCCTTTGCAGTTGCATAAGCTGGATAAGCTCCCCCTAGTATGGTTTTCCATACCGCTATGTCTTCATGGACACAGGATGCGAGGCAAAGCACTGCACTTGAGAGTTTTATTTTTAAACCTCAAGGAAGCATGCCCTATTGCATGTGGGTTTGATGTCCACGTCCCACCCTACAAAAAAAGACATCGGCTTAGGTGATATTAGGCCCGGAGAAGGCGCCACTCTGGGACTGATGTTCACTATTTGCCACTTTTGCACAGTAGGATAGGGCCTCTACCTTCACCTGTGTTCATAAAATAAAGAAGGGGGAGCTGTAGTGAGCCGCCTCACCACCATGATAAGATGGCGCTGGTTTCCTGAAGTGCTTTCTAGGTAAACAAGCCCATATTTGGTTGAGCTAACTGTTGCAAATGGGAGCACCTATGAACACAGGCCAAGTGGCAGGAGTAGATTGGCTATTGCAAGAGTATAAAAGTGTATGAATTCGGCTCAAGAAAAAGAAGAAGAAAAACCATGGTTTTATAATATTAAGGTCCTGATTAAACTGCTGAAGGAAGATTCCTGTGTCGTGCTTTCTTGCGGGCGAGGGACATGACAATATAGTATTAGTGGATTTATGCTTTCTGGGAATCTTCTTTCCAATATGCCAGATAAGGCTAAGTTATATTTTTGGATAGCAACATAAATTTTGCAAGAATTTTAATAAAACAAAATTCATATTGAGCACTCTCTATTGCTATGAGATTTGTTTCTTGGAATTATTTTTTTACATTTGAGATAAAATAAATGCCATATATTATAAAATAACTTCCATAACTTTGTTTTGTTTCACAATGGCTTTAAAATTTCTAATACATTTTTACATTTGCCATAATATTATTTTCTTATTTTTTCCTGTATTTTTGGTTTTATTAGCTATTGAATTTTCATTATACTACTCTCACACATTTTTATTTTATATTTGTATGTGTATGCATGTGCTTGTGTGTGTGCACACAGGAGATTGAATATATTAGACAGAGATATCATCAAAAATAATACTTTGTGGAATCTTGACCCTTACTTCAAAAACTTAGTTCTTCTCAGACATGACTGTTAATGAAGAAAAAATGACACTTTTTCATTTTATTATCTTAATTATATTTCCCAAAATTTACATATTGAATCCCTTGCCAACAATGTGAAGAAATTTGGAGATGGGACCTTTAAAGAGGTAATAAAAACCAAAAGAGATCTTAAGATTTTGGCCCTAATTGAAATTGAATGATACTGATTTCTTAGTAAGGACAGATTCCAGAGATTCACACAGACAGAAGAAAGATCATGTGAGGATGAATCAGGAAGGTGCCTCTCCAGGAGCCAAGAGGAGAAACCAAAGGAAAATCATCATGATAATACTTTCATCTTGAAACTTGACTTCCAGAAATGCAAGAAATAAATTTCTGTGTTTTACATGGCCCTCTCAGTGATGTTTTTTATGGTAATCCTAGCAAATATATATGCTCCACGTTTACATTTTCTGTCACCCTCAACATGGTCCACACCATGAGTTATTAAATAGAAAAAGAACTAAAAGCTGAATTAAGGTAGACAAAATAATAAACAAGAAGAAAAAAAGAAAAAGAATTGGATCTTTTCATAAAATCCCATATATACACAAAATAAAAACAAAAGTTATATATACACACAGTCTTTAGAGATCTAAAATTTTGCTTAGTTTGCAGTTCAAGTTTTACCTTAAAAATTACATAATAATAAAATAAAAGAGCACTAGTTAGATTTTGTGACTATACAGAATAAGTTGGAAATTAACCTTATCATGTGTTACAAAATTTTATCAATGTAATCAAAATGTGACTCAAATAGCAATTATGACTATGTGTACCACTAAACACAAATTTGTAAATACAAAGATAGTTTTTCCCTTGGCACTAAATCTAGGGGGTGTTTTTCCGCTGAGTTACATCCACAGACCTTTTTATTTTTATATTTATTTTGAGGCACAATCTTGCTAAGTTGCTGGTGTAGCCTTCTGAGTTTCTGAGATTAAAATCATGTGCCACCAACACTTTCCTGTACACCCAAATTTTAAAAATGCTACATAAGAGTCATGTACAGTATCAAGTACCTCTAATCCCAGTGGTGCAGGAATCTGATGTAGAGGAATCACAAGTTTGATTCCAGTTTCAGTAACTGAGTAAGATGCCATCACAAAATATCAAATCAAAATAACTGGGGATGTAGATTCATTTTAAAGTCTATGGGCTCAATTCACTGTATTGTAAAAAGAGTGACTAAATGAAAAAAGCATAATATTTAATAAAATTTTCTTTATTGGGCACACTGGCTTATATCAACAACATCTTAATTTTCCATAGGCATAATATACATTGCCATGAAATAGCCATAAGAAGAAGAGATGTGTGAAAACAAAAACAAGTTCAAATTAAATCAATTTTTCACACTTACAAATAAGTTAGATAATATGGCATTCCATAGGATCAGCTAAAATAGGTAATGTGACCATTAATTTATATGGAAAAAAGATTTTCAACACTTGAAACTTAGTATATAAATCTGAAATAACAAAGGGATGATTATCCCCACTCATTTTTATTCAACATTCCAATTTCCCTCTTCACAAACATGGAAAGAACCAATGCCAATGCATAGCCTATTATATTTGTAATTTTTAGTCTCATCCATTGTGTTCCTTCCTATGCAATACCCAAAATTATTAAAAATTATTCAATGAAAATAAATATTGCTTCATATTTTCATTGCAATCATGGTTAAAATGTTTATTCAGTGTCTATTTCAATACCCTCATCTCAGTTTGCTTTTATCTCAGAAGATCTTTTGGTGTGCATGATGGGACAAGTCTATAATTTCAGTGACTCAGGAAAGCAAGCCAAAATAATCACAAGACTGAGTCCAGTCCCTGCAATTCAGAAGGACCCCATCCTCAAATAAAAATCAAACAATTGGGTCTATGGCCTAATGAACAGTGCCACTGGGTTGAATCCCAGGTAACAGAAGAGTATTTTAAATATTCTAGTTATTTTTGGACATGGAATATTAAAATATAATTCATTAAATCTGTTAGTATCTTTTTAGTTTGCAGAGAGTTATCTTACCTAGAAGGTATAAGGGTCTCTTTTTAAATAATTTTGTTAATTCCACTTCAGCAAATTATCATTGACTGGTTCTTCCTTTAGTTATACAGGACAGACATATTTTGACATATTTATACAAACATGAAGAATATCTTATTCTAATTAGGGTCTTAGTTCTGTTGTTGTACATGATGTGGAAATTTCCTGTGTTTTATTACTACATGTGCATTCAATCAACTCATTCCTATTCATTTGACTCTTTCCTATTTTTATTCCCCACCATTTACTTCATTCCCCTTTTACTGATTCAATAAACTTCTATTCTCCCTCCACACACCCATATTGTGTGTTAGCATCCACATAGCAATAAGAATATTTGACCTTTGGTTTGGGAAATTGGCTTAATTAACAAGAGAGTCTGCAGATTCACCCATTTACTAGAAAATGCAAAAATTTTATTATTCTTATGACTTATTAATATTGTATTGTATATATATGTATCAATATTTCACTGTATATATATATGTGTGATTATATATATATATATATGTCTTCTTTATACATTTATCTTTATACATTTGTCTTTATACATTTGTCTATTGAAGGCCACCAAGATTGGCTCAACACCTTATGTATTGTTAATTGAGCTGCTATAAATATTGATTTGACTGTATTAGTGTACTATGCTGATTTTAACTATTTTGGTCTTGTACAAAGGAGTGGTTTAGTGAGGTGAAATGATGGATTCATTCTTAGTTTTTTTGAGGAAACTCTTTACTGCTTCCTAGGGTGGGTGTACCAATTGACAGTCCCTCCAGAGATGTATGAGAGTACCCTTTTCCCACACCCTTGTGAACATTTATTGATGCTTGTGTTCTTGGTGATTGTCATTCTGACTGGAGTCAGATGAAACCTCAGTGTAGTTTTAATAGTCATTTCTGTTATTGATAGAGATGTTGAGCATTTTTTATGTATTTGTTGACCACTTCTATTGCTTTTTCTGTGAAGAACTTCTTTCTATTCTTTGTACACATATTAATTGGGACTTTTTTATGGTGTTAAGTATTTGGGGTTCTGAAGTTTAGTGTTTCATCTGAGGTGCAGGTGACAAAAATTTTCTCCCATTCTACCGTGTCCTTATCTTATTCCTGTCCTTAATCTCTCTACATTTAAGTTTTCTTTTAAGTTTAATACTTCATACCAACTTGAAGAATTTTTGTATTAGCTCTTCCTATATTTAAATGTTGTGACTTACCTATGTCATATGTATGGTGATTGCTCGTGCATCAGACTTCAGGTTACTGAAAAGGTATTTTAGGGAGGGCTGATATGTGATTCTTGGTCAAATTGGGCATTTCATTCTTTTGAAGCTATAACTTACCCTGTCTGTTTTAATCCCAACCCAAAGATCAGCAATCAACCTAAGACCACAGAGAATGGGCTACTTAAATTGCAGGGACAACTGCTTTCATGAGTCAGCATGGGAACATATTCTCAAAAATCATTAAATTTGGGGTTGGGGATGTGGCTCAGTTGGTAGAGTGCTTGCCTCCCAAGGACAAAGTACTGGGTTCAATTCTCAGCACTACAAAAAAAAAATCAATAAATTTGGGATAAATGTGGATTCCAAAAGTAGACAACTGGTACTCACTTTTTCTCACAACTGCTGTTCATCCTAGATTGCACAGTGAATTACTTAATTCCCATGTTTCTCAGTATTCCATGATTATAAACATATTATTCTCTTACAATCCCCTTTTCCTTTTGTACCCCTCTTTATTTACAACCCCCCATATACTACTGGTGTCTGTTAGCTTTTATGTTGTTCAAATTACAAATACAAATGTACCTAAATAGTATACATTGTTTTTCTTTTTCTTATTTTTACTATAGCTCTTGTTTAAACATAATTATTTATGAGCATGGTGGGATTAATTACTTGAAATTAAGTTTGAAATTATGTTTTTTTCAATGATTACTAGGTCACAGTTCTTAAATCTTTTTTTTTTTTTAATTTGAGGCTATTACAAACCTTTATGCCCTGAAGAAGTTGCAAAGAATTTCAGGTTATTTTGTTATTATACTCTCATGGAATATTCTTGAAATGGAGATTCCATGAATCATTTGGTGTCTAGTTTGAAAATATTTTCAGACAATGTGCTCTTATTTACTTTCTTATGTTGTGTTTCATTATCCATTTACCCTTGTGACACTCAGGCAGTCTTAGAGTTTCCATAACTTTCTGTTGTATATCATGTCTCAGAAATGAATTATACCTGCACCCCATATCAAATGTCTCCTGCTATGATAAGGTTATGTTTGTTCATGATTTTCTAAGTTCAGTCTTTAGGAATTTCCCAAAATAATGCCAAGTCCTTTCTAGAAATTTAACAAAATTCTTTAAAAAATAATGCTATTTGATAATTGTCACCATCCAAAACTTAAGATAATAAGAAAAGAAGCACAAATTTTGTGGTTTAGAGGAGGTTGGCTTTGGCTTTGGAGTCAGGCAGAATGAATCCTGAATCCCAGACTAGCAGCTTGATAGTTAAGAGATTTTGAACACATTTCTTTACCCTGAACTGTTACATTAAGCTCATTCATAACAAAATGTTGAATGATGCTGAGTGACAAAATTCTTTAGTCTCACCTCTGTACATAACTTTTATAATGTGCTTTTACTCCTATATGTTGTCAAATTTCAGAATGCTGAATCTGGGCCCTCCTTATTTTGTATAACACAAGAAGAGTTACAAGAATTAGTGAATATTAGTTAGACATATAACTTCAAAATTTTGAATGTTTCTTTCTTTAATTCTAAATATTGCCATCTTCATTGGGATAAGCCCACATTAGTTAATTGAAATACCACATGTTTAGGGAAATCATGGTGGTTTTGTTGATAGCCTGCTCATTTTATAAAATTCAGTAACATTTTTAACCATCAGCTAAACATCCTGTTGCAGAAAGACCCCAGCAGAGCCCAACCTAAATTGATGTTCAGCCCAATATTGACCTGCTACATTTCAGAGTGGTTTGTTATTCAGTAATACATAAATAATACACACATTATAGGCAGGATGCCAAGATTAAATCACATGCAAAAGTTTTCTAGAAAAGAGCAGGTGCCTTATAGGTAGTAGTTTCCTTTTCTTCTGATTTAAATTTGGAGTTAAATCTCCTGATAGAGTTAATTATAACATGCAGAATTATGTGTAGATATAGGTATACGTTTTGTATTAAAATTTTTTTCCCATTCTATTGAAAGAAACAATTATCACATTCCTGCCATTGGGTTCAATGCCAAATTGCAAAGTAACATCTACTTTAATCTGTTTAATCTTGAAAGACTAGACTGCTTACATATCTGAAGATATTGGGCACAGATCTCATGGGACACCCATGTTTCTCTCCTTTGAGACATCTGAAATGGGTTAGATCTGCCCTGTATCAAGTGCAAAACTATGGTCTACTTTTGGACACTTTCTGGTTGAAATGTTGAGTTCTCTCAGAGTAATGTGTCTCCTGTTCTCTGACCCTGAGTAGATTATTATCAGCTACCCACAATTTCACCCACAAGAAATTCAAGTAGCTGGAAAGGTGGAGGTAGGAGGATTGTGAGTTCAAATTACCCTCGGTAAAAATCAGGTGCTAAGCAGCTCAGTGAGACTGTATCTTTAATAAAATACAAAGTAGTGTTGGGGATGTGACTCAGTGTTTGAATACCCCTGGGTTTAATTTCCCTTAAATATATATATGTTTAAGGAAGTAAATACTATCACTTCACTGAGGTAAAGAGATCATTGTTCTCAAACATGAAATATGCCTGGTGTGAATGGAGATGTTTGGATGTTTCAAATATAGAATGAGTTTTGAAGATGTAGTTCATATATACTTCATTATATATTTTATTAGCAATTCTATATTGTCAAACAATGATAATCTGGATATATGGTTTTATTTTATTACATTTGATTTTACCTGTTCTACTTTTTAATGTGAATATTAGAAAATTTAAATTTACACTTTTTTCTTACAATTTATTTGTGTTGAACATTGCTGATTCATGGATATTTTTCTTGATCAAAACCAAATTTGCCTCTTCATAGTAGTAGAGAGTCAAAAAGTTAAATGAAAATTTAAACTAATATTTATTAACTATTTTAGTCATGAAAAACACACACAATTAATAAATTTAAATGGCCACATATTTAAATGTAAATATCATCTTAGTAAGTCTAGATTCCAGTAATGCAAGGAAATCCAGCATTAAAATAGCTGCTGCCTGAAGCTCTGGGTTCAATTCTTAGTAAATCAAAAGTAAAAGAAACACATAAGGACTGGCTATTGTGGGGTATGCCTATTATTTCAATGATTCAAGATTTTTGTGACAGAAGTCAGCTAATGTGAAGTACTCTGGTAATCCCAGTGGCTCCAGTGACTGGAATTGTAGGATTGCAAGTTCAAAGCCAAACTCAACAACTGAGCAAGGTCCTAAGCAAGTTAGCAAGACCTTGTTTCTAAATAAAATAAAAACTATGTTGTGGATGTGGTTCAGTTGTTAGTAACACTTGGAACACTCCCTTGTACCAAACCAACCTACACACAAAAAAGAAATCATTCACATAAGACCAGATAGCAGAAATTTAAATGGAATTTAAATTAATTTTCATTATATCATTTTCATTCATGAACCATATGTACATATACAATTCATAAGTCATAATGAACAATAACAATGATAAATGCAAATTTCCTCTTCTCTGGGTTATCTTGCAATACTGCAAGGAAACCCTCTCTTAAAATAACTGCAAGTTGAAGCTCTGGGTTCAATTGACATCAACTCAAATGACAAAACAAAAACAAAAACAAAAACAAAGCCAGGAATGATGGTGCATGCCTGTGATACTGATGCCAACCTTAGCAAATCCATGAGATCATGTTTCAAAAAATAGGAGTGGGAATGAGTTTCAGTGTAGAGTGCCCTTGGGTTGATGCCCTAGTATTGAAAAAAACAAAAGTAACTGGTCAAAGTTATCATTGTGTTCTCATTAATTTCTGGGTTGGCAGCAAACTACTCTTATTCAGAGGTAGGTTCACTAGGCTCAGCATCAGGGAACATAGTCTGAAGCCCTCTCCAATTGGAGGTACCTGGGTCAAGAACTGGCAAATCCAGATACAACCAGCCAAGAGGAAGTGGCTTCTGCAGTGGAGTTCTGGTTTTTGTATCAGAAGTCTGTCATTCTCCAGATCCATATCTGGCTTTTTCTACTATGCTCAGGAGCTCCAGATTTTTGTGCTACACAGGCACTGAAAAAACACACATGGAGAACTCTGGGCAGGGTGAAAACCAGAAAATGATGAAGGTGCTTTAGGTATCTGAAGACTGGGGAGAAAAGCTGAAGCCCTTGGACCTGACAATGACAGAAGCAGAAATGGGGATGGGAGCTCCTCATGGTCCTCTCAGTCTGCTGGCTGTAGTATTCTTGTGTGGCAGCTCAGCCCTCAATCCCTTACTCTAGGTCTACTAAGGTCAGTAACTGGACTCTGGCATCTTATCATATTAGTGTATAGTGTCATCAGCTTCTGTCTGGAGTAGCATGATGATATCAATGTGATGTCTGCCCAGAATCTCCCCAGGTTGTGTGGTGAAGATTTAGATGGTTATTAAAAGAGAACACCAACTTCATGTTGTTGCTGCATGAGAGTAGCTGTGGTCTCTACAGGTCTCTGTTTCTCCTTCCTGATAAGCCATCTAAATATATAAGAAGCAGTGTCTCAAATCCACAACCTCCATTCTAGATATTCATAGGTCTATGAATAAATCACTAAGATTTTTATTGATTCCTTATATTTGTACATGACAATAGAATTCATTGTGTTATAATTATACAAACATGGAATATACCTTATTCTACTTAGGTCTGCATTCTTGTGAATGTTCACAAGGGTGAAATACACTATGGTGCATTCATGTATTTACATAGGAAAATTTTCTAAATTTTCAGCTACAGTTCATATTCCCAATGTCGGATTTCCTCTCAACATTATCAATTTTTTGTTCCCCATGCTATATTTAAAACTGATGTCATAATTTGTAACTTCTCCAAATACTGGAAAGCACATGCTGAAGTTTTTGTTTTCTGTTTGTGAAGAATTTATGCGAGAGGGAAGCAGAAAATTATCACTTGACCATATCAGAAAAATGTGTACTTCTCTTCCCTTTGTCTTCAAACACAATTTTTCACAAAATTTTTCTGTTGAGATTCACCTTTGAAAATTATACTGTGTCATGCTTTCTTATATCAATTTCTCATCCTTTCCTAATCCCATGTTTCAGAATTGATAGACATAAGTGTCCACATCTGCTGTGTGTAAAACTTCTTGGGATATGTAGTGAATATCAAACTCTGGGTCTTTTCCTATTGGAGAGCACTTTTGAGGGTAAATATTTTCTCAGTTGCCTTATATATCTTAATATTTAACTCATTTATAACTTTGTCAAAGAGGGAGCTGAAACATGAGTAGATGTACATTTATTCAGTTTCTAAAGATTTGAGATTTTATGATTATCAAACACATGTATGTCTCCTGCATAAAGGGTTTATTCAAGTCTGTTGATCAATTTTCATTTGGGGTCTCTACATTTTTCTTTTTATTAAGTATTTAGTCATATTTGAGGTAATTATTTCCTTCCACTATCACTTCTCTTTGTACCCTTTAATGATATCACTTGAGAAATAAAATTTTTATTTTATATCAAGTCATTTATGAATTTTCTTAGTCAATTTTGCTTAACTCTGAAATGGAGTACCTATTTTTTCTTCCTACAGATTGAAGTCCAGTGTGTCCTACCATTGATATTTATTCCAGACATCATCAAATTTTAATTTGGAAACTTGGTTTCACTCATTTATTCAAGCTGACCTTGAAATTGCAGTCTCTGTACATTAGCCAGACTGGCTAGTGAACCACCAGAACCCCTCTGCAATTCCCTTGCTTTTAACAACTTGAATATTTATATTTTGCTTTAATGTTTATTAGGTATTATCTGTGAAAATGATTTAATCCATGGTATGAGAAAAGGGCACAATAACATTTTTGTCACATAGATACCACCTTGCCCAAGCAGACTTCTTTGTAAAGATGCTATATTTTCATCTTCCCTGCAGTGCAGAATATCCTTTCTTCCAGTCTAAATGACAAGTGTCTTATCAAAATTCTATCCTTTCATATATTCAAGTACTGTGCATAAATGTTTAATTTTAATAAAATTGTGCCTGAAGCCAGACACACACTTTGCATTTGTCATTTGCTATTAAATGAGCATGCACATTATTGACCCTACACTATAATAATTCGGCTTCAGATAACTGGATAATAAACTAAAAGAGGTTCATATTGTCTAGCTGAAGGATTTTATAATCCCTTGGTCATTTATACCATATGTTTCATTTCTGTGATATGCTACTTTAAGTTACCACCATAACATAGGAAATAGAACTGAGGCTTTAGAATTTTTCAGCTATGACCAGAATTTAATGTTAATGTGTGGGAAAAAATTAAAAGTCATTGTATTTAAACAACAGTCAGGTATTACATTTTTATTGCCCTACTTTGCTAACTGGAACATTGATTATTGTGTACATTTTATAAAACTCAATATTTTTTATTTTTGCAAAGTATCTGTGAAATTAATTTTAATTTTTAACCACTTTTGAGCATAAATTCTTTTTTATATTTTTTGAATTTTTTATTATTTGGACTATCTATTTTGAATTTTTATGTTTATCCTAGTAATAACTGTGCTTCTTAATTTGATATCTTTTCTTCTTCACATTTCCAATTTCTCAGATCTTAGATATTAAGGATTATTGCAAGTACATAATTTCTGTTAGTAACATTGTTCTCTCAATTTTATTTACTTTAATTCTTGATCAGCACATTAAACATCAATGAAATGGTTAATAAATTCATACTTTTAACATTCCTATTGTCTTTTCCTAGATGTTTTACAATATTTCTTCAATTGTAACAAGTTTCCTGTTTTCTTTCTGTGTTATTGTTTCCACTGAGGTATTTCTACTTCAAAACCTGCTTACAATAGATGATTATAGTTATTTTGGAAATGTTTAAAAATTACTAAATAAATTTAAAAAAAATTTTTTTTAGACACATGCCTACAATCCCAGATAATTGGGAAGCTGAGGGGAAGGAACTGCAAGCTTGAGATGAGTTTTTTATTGATATCCTGTCTGAAAAATAAATAAAGAAATAGGCCGGAGGACTATGGTTGTAACTCAGTGGTACAGCAGTTGCCTAGCATGTGTGATGTACTGTGTTCAATCAAAGACACTCTATAAAAGTAAAATAAAGATATTGTATCCCTCTACCACAAAAAGAAAAATTTTAAAATATGATAAAAACAGACTGGAGAAGTAACTCAGTAGAAAAGTGATTCTTTACTTAATCCCAATTATCCCACCCCCATAAAAGTGGAAAAAAGTAAGGCAAAAAGACCAATTGACATCACTTGACTCACATGTGCAATCTAAACAAGTTGAATTTAGGAGCTGTAATTTGGGGGATGTTGCAGTATTGTCAACTGAAGTCTATGAATTTATATATTTTTCTTCATTTTATTTTTTGATTTATTGTACACAAATGGGATACAACTTTAATTCCTATGGTTGTACACACTAAATAGAGTAACATCATTTGTGTAATCACACATGTACGTATGATAATGATGTTTGTTTCATTCCATTAACTTTCCTTCCCCCACCCCCACTGAACTCTCATTTTCATCAACACAATTCATTCTTCCTCCATTTTTCCCTGAATACATAACCTCCATTATGTATCATCAACCACTTATGAGAGTAATTATTTGGCCTTTGAATTTTGGGATTGACTTACTTCACTTAGCAGGATATTCTCTGACTCCATCCATTAACCTGCAAATGCCATAATTATATTATTTTTTCTCTGAATAATATTCCATTGTGCATATGTAACAAAGTTTCTTTTTTCCATTCATCTATTGAAAGACATCTAGGTTGATTACACTATCTAGCTATTGTGAATTGAGCTGCTACAAACATTGATGTAGCTGCTTCACTGTAGTATGCTGGTTTAAAGTTCTTTGAGTATTGGCAAAGGAGTGAGATACCTTGGTCAAATGGAGGCTCCAAGTTCTCTATGCAAACTCCGTACTGCTTTGCCTAGTGGCTGCACGAATTTGCAACAACACCAGCAATGTATGAATATACCTTTTACCGCACATCCTCATCAACAGCTAATGTTGCCTGTATTATCTATAATGTCCATTCTAATTGGGGTAATATGAAATCTCAGGGTAGTTTTGATTTCCATTTCTCTTATTACTAAAAATATTTAACATTTTTCCATATATCTTTTGATTGCTTACAGATCTTGTTCCGTGAATTGTCTTCTCATTTCTTTAGCCCATTTACTGATTGAATTATTTGTATTCTTGGTTTAAATTTTTGTGTTCTTTATTAATTAGGAGATTAGTGCTCTATCTGAAGTGCAAGTGTCAAAAATTTTCTCCCATTGTGTAGGCTCTTTCTTCACATTGTTAATTTTTTCAATTACTGAGAAAAACATTTTAGTTTGAATCCATCCCATTTATTGATTCCTTCTTTTATTTCTTGTGCTTTGGGAATATTGTTAAGGAAGTCTTGTCCATAGTCAACATAATAAAGATTTGGGCCTAATTTCTCTTCTGTGGTGCAGGATCTCTGATCAAATTACTAGGTCTTTGATCCATTTTGAGTTGAGATTTGTAAAGAATGAGAGAGAGGCATTTAATTTCATTTTGCTGCATACAGATTTCCAGTTTTCCCAGCACCATTTGTTGAAGAGGCTATCTTTTCTCCATTATATGTATTTGGCATGTTTATCTTTGTATTTATGTGAGTTTGTCTCTGTGTCTTCTATTCTTTACCATTATTCTGTCTGTCTATTTTGGTACTGAAACCATGCAGTTTTTGCTATTATTTATCTGAAGTATACTTGAAGGTCTGGAATTGTGATACTTCTGACTTTGCTCTTCCTACTAATAATCATTTTTTTTTCTATTCTGGGTCTCCTATTCTTCCAAATGAATATCATGATTGTTTTCTCTATTTATATGCAGTATGTCATTGGGGTTGTAATCGGAATTGCATTGAATGTATATAGCACTTATGGTACTATGGCCATTTAGATAATAATAATCGTGTCTATACTAGAATATGAGAGATATTTCCATCTTGTAAGGTTTTCTTTAACTTTTTTCTTTTGTTATCTGTATTTTTCATTGTAGAGAACTTTCACCTCTTTTGTTTGATTCCAAAGTATTTTATATTTTTATACTATTCTGAATGGCATACTTTTTAATTTCTCTTTCAGAGGTTTCATCAGTTATGAATAGAAATTTATTAATTTATATATGTTGATTTTACATCCTGTTAATTTGCTGAATTTATTCATGAGTTCTAGAAATTTTCTGGTGGAATTTTTTGGTTCTATAAATATAGAATATTTGTCATTAGTGATAGTTTGAGTCCTTCTTTTCCTTATCCCTTTAATTTATTTTCTCTGTCATTGCTCTGGCTATAATTTTAAGGATAATGTTAGATGGATCTGGTGAAATAGGGCATCTCTGCCTTTTCCAAGTTTATAGAGGAAAATCTTTCAGTTTTTTGCCACTTAGAAGAATGTTGGCTGTGAGTTCAGTGTAGATAACCTTTACAATGTTGAGGTATGCTTCTACTACCCAACTTTTTCTAGTGTTTTGAGCATAAAGAGGTACTGTATTTTCTCAAATACTCTTTCTGCATCTATTGACATAATCATATGGTTCTTAACTCTAAGCTGTTGATGTGATGATTACTTATGGATTTCTGATGTTGATTCAACCTTGTCAGACACCCTTTGATGAACTCACTTGGATCGTTGGCCGTAACTTTAATAATATTTTTTTGTGCATGTGAAATTTGTTTGGAATTTTATAAGATTTTTTAATCCTGCTCATCAGGATATTTATCTGAGTTTTCTTTCCTTGATGTGTTATGTCTGTTTTGGTACAGGGTGTCAGTACTACATAAAACAATTTTGGAAGTGTTCACTCATTTTCTATTTCATGGGCTTCTTTGAGGAGTATTGAAATTAGTTTTTCTTTGAATGTTTTGTAGAACTCCAATGAGAATCCCATCTGGTCCTGGGCTTTTTGACTGGTCAACTTTTGATAACTTCTTCTATTTCATTATTGAAATTGGTATCTTCAAAGTGTGTTTGTCCTCATGATTCAGTTTGGGTGGATTATATGTCCCTGGAAACCTGTTGCTGTCTTTGAGCTTTTCTATTTTGTTGGACTATAAATTTTCAAAATATTTCTAATTATGTTTTGTATTTTTGTAATGTATATCATGATATTTCCTTTTCCATCATGTATTATAGTAAATTGAATTGTCTCTTTCCTCTTTGTTACTGTGGATATCATTCATTCTATTTTGTTTACTTTTTCAAAGAAGCAACTTTTTGCTTTTTCTGTTTTTATAATTGTTTCTTTTGTCTCAATTTTATTGATTTTGATGGATTTTTATTATTCCTGTCTTACACTTTTGGTGTTAATCTATTCTTTTTTAAGGTTTTCAGCTGTAATTTCGGTTATTTATTTGTGGACTTTCTCTTCTTTTATTGAGTGTGCTCTGTGCAATAAATTTTCCTCTTTTTACTACTTTCATGGCATCCCAGAAATTTTGATATGTTGTGTCCTTGATCTTGTTTACTTTTAAGAATTTTCTTATCTCCTCCTTGATGTCCTCTGCTATCTATGCATCATATAATAGTGTATTTTTTTGGCCTCCAGGTGTGGGAGTCATTTCTGTTTTTTTTTTTTTTTTTACTATTTTGTCATTGATTTCTAATTACATTCTATTATAATCTTCTAATTACATTCTATTATAATCTGATAAAATACAAGGTAGTATTTCTTGGTTTTTTTTGTGTGTGTGTATTTGCCAAGAGTAGCTTTGGGGCATAACATATAATCTATTTTAGAGAAGAATTCATGCACCACTAAGAAGAAAGTGTATTCTCTTGTTGATGGATGGAATAATCTATATATTTCTGTTAAGGTTAAATAAAAGATTGTGCTATTGAGTTCTATGGTTTCTTCAATTTTTGTTTTGACTATCTATACAGGAGTGACAGAGGTGTGCTAATGTCACCCTGTATTATTGTGTTGTGGTTTACTGGCATTGAGAAGGATGTTTGATATACAAGGATGCACCATTATTTGGGGCAAGAAATATGTACACTCCTTAGGTCTTGTAGAGTTATATGCTTCCCTTAATCTCTATGAAATGTCTTGTATTTATTCAGCCTTCTGACTAAGTTGGCGTAGTACATTTTATAATGATATGATGATGGAAAACCCTGCATTTCATCAAGCTCAGCTGTGCAGGATAATCTTTATTCTTATCCTTTCACGCTGGACCTTGTGTGTGACTTTTGCTGTTCGAATGAGTCTCTTGGAAGGCAGCATTTTGATGGGACACTTTTATAAAAATCCAATCTGTCAGTCTATGTCTTTTGATTGATGAGTTTAGGCCATTGAATATTCATGGTATTATTAATATATTGTTTGTATTCCTGAGTCAGTTTTAGCTATTTTGGATTTTTAAATTATGACTTTGTTTCTCAGTTGATTGTGCTCTTTATTTTGGGATCCTGCTTTTCTATAATAACTGACTTCCATTGCTATTTTTCATTTACATCCTCAATGGACTAGTTTTGGTGTAGACATTTCTGTGTGCAGGCTTTATAATTGTAAATTTCTTTCAACTTTTGTTTGCTATGGAAGGATTTTGTTTCATCGTCAAATTGAAGGTAAGTTTGCCAAGTTTAGGATTCTTGGTTAGCATCCATCCATTTCTTCAGAGCTTATATGTTCTTCCAGGCCCTTCTAGCTTTTGTGATCTGGGCTAAGAACTCTCCTGATAGCCATGTTGCTTTCCCTCTATATGTGATCTGAAGGTTTTCTCTCACAGCTATTAAATTCTATCTTTAGTTTGTATGTATGAAAAAAAATTGGTTGTTAGCTTGAGAAGGAAGAAAGAGACTCAAGAAAACAGATAAGAGGAAAAGAGAGTAAGAGAAAAGTAAAAAATAGACAAGTAGAAGTAATAAAAAATAATACTATTATAAAAATTCCACAATAATACTATAATATATTATTCAAATCTTCCAATCTTCAGTAGCCTGATGAATGAGAGGTACTTGAAAAATGTGGTAACACAGGATGGGAGCTGCCTCAAATGAAGAAGACAGCATCCAGATGGGAATTATCCATGAGAGCAGGCAGAGGGAGCCCCATCTATTGGTAAATGGAAAGCCACAGCATGGCACTAAGACTGCATTGGACATGGCACTGGATATCTGAGAGTTGGGTCTGTGTGGCACTGGAGAACCACATGGGGCATTGGCTGGGCCTGCAAATTTATACTTTGATATGCAAAAAACAAGTTTTCTCTACAAATGGTGGATGTAGTGTATTATATTATTCTTTATTTTTTATTGAAAATTGAGCTAAGTGGATTTTACAAGTGGTCAATATCACCAGCAATTTAACCTCTTTTTTTGTTTTTTTTAGCTAGTATATTGCTAAATTGCTACGGCTAGTTTTCAAAGGGACTCTTTCTGTCTCAGACCCATGAGGCACTGATATTAAGAGTCCCAACAATTCCCCTTCTCCCCCCTCCTGCCATGCCACCCCTTTCCCTAAAGTGAGTGAGTGAGAAGGGCAGATGGAGAAGGGATTGTAATGGCAGCAGCTGGAAGCTCCCCTGCTCTGACCCATGGCAGGACACATAGCAATGACATCCTCCCTGCCCTCTCCCACTAGGCCTCTTCCCCACCATTGTCCCAGGACCACCCAACCTATGCCTTCCCCAGTTGTCATCCTCTCACCCTGCCCCCCAGTCAGGGCCCCACACATAATTGATGAGCTTTCCTGAGGCAGTGGTGCATTAACCTGGGGATAACAGCCCCTCCCTGGCAGCAGCAGGGACTTGGGGGAAACTTGAGTCTTTTGACAGGGGGAATGGAGGGGTGGGTGGCTGGGGTCCTCCTGCCTCTGAGGAGCAGGTCCCCCGGGAAGACTCCCAGCTGTCCAGGCTACAGCAGTACACTATACCAGGGATACTGCACCATATCCAGCACTAGTGGGCTCGGTTTAAGATGGAGTGGGTTTATTGGGAGGTGGAGTGAGCCAAACTGCAGTCTCAGATAGCATTTTTACAAGGAGAAAGAAAAGGTCAAGAGAATTTGAAGAAGGATTTAATAAGAAGAATAAAGATTTAGAGTATACATTAAACAAAACAGGGTAAAATATCATAAATTAAAGTATGGCACAAAGATGAACCAAGGTGATTTGAAAATACCAACTTTTGAATCAGAAGAAACCAAAGACACAGAGGCTCCCTCAATACCTCAGAATAGCCAGTTAACTTGGAAGCAAGGCAGAGAGCTGTTTAGACAGCACCTTCAGGAAGTAAGTTATACAGATACAGTATTAGTTGTACAATCTAGTGGGTAAGGTCATTGTCGGGGTACCCGGGACCCCTGGCCCTAGGTGTGGCTAAGATGGCACCTGGTAGTGAGCCAGAGCAGTTAACTTTTGCACAAACATCTGACATCATTTTAAGGAGTCTTTATGACTGGTTCTCTGGTCTCAGCTACAACGCATTGATCTTGGTATGCCCTGCTTGGCTCTCTGTATCTGTCCACGCTTTTCCCTCATGTGCTCTCCTTTGATTGGTGGTTTTACCTATATAAGGTCTGTAACTTCCCTGCTGAGAGGGGAAATAGGATAAGAAAAAGAAACAATAGAAGCAGAAGGACAGCGTGCAATAAAGCATTGAAACTTCAACCAGGTGTCGTGTTTCTCTGCGGGCAGGGAACACAACAAGTGGTGCCGAAACCCGGGAACAAGTAAGTAAATCATAATTAAAAAGATATAAAGGGATCAAAGGGAGGCAGCCTCAACGTTCACGGTTGAGCGACTTAATGGGACACGCGAAAGGCGGTCCACCAAAAGGAAAAAGAAATAAATATTAGAAAGTACTAACCAAAGTAGCACGCGAAAGGTGGCTACACCCTGGACTAAGCAAAAAGCGGTCCACATTAAAGGTATTAAAGTGAAAGTAGCACGCGAAAGGTGGCTACACCATGGACTAAGCGAAAAGCGGTCCACATTAAAGGTATTAAAGTGAAAGTAGCACGCGAAAGGCGGCTACACCCTGGTCTAAGCGAAAGGCGGTCCACATTGGAGATATTAAAGTGAAAGTGGTGCGCGAAAGGCGGCCATCATTCAACCCGAACCAAGCGGAAGGCGGTCCAGTAAACTGAAACTGGTATGCGAAAAGTGATCGCAGTAAATTAATCATGGGTTCTGAGGTGTCTAGAGTTCACATGGAAGGCCTATTAAAGGCTTTATTAAAGGCTAATGGAGCACCTTTAAAGGTTTCCTCAGCTAGGAAGTTTTTAAAAACTGTAGAAGACAAAGCACCTTGGTTTTTAAATGCGGGATTGTTGGATCAAGAGAAACTATCACAAGAGACAGAAAAAGGCCCCCTTCCTGATCCCTTCCATGCAGCTCCATGGCCACCTAGGGAGGGAACACCCGTGTCCTTGAAGCAGTCCTCCCCCTAGGCAGAGATCTCAGCAGCTCCATTCCTCAAAAGTAGTAAGAAATAATGTTTGTGATTTTCTGCATTCAAACCTAACCTGATTTCTCAACCAGGAAGAAAAAGGGTTAAAAAGTCCTGGGTGATCCTCCCTCCCCCCTGCCTGGTCTTGCTGAAGCCTGCATTGGAATGTAAACTGCAGCAGTCTCAGCGGGGAAAGGGGGGTAATCTAAAGATAAGAAGAAAAAAAAAAAAAAAGGTGTCCGTTTTAAACTTCTGGGCTGCTACACAGAACTAACTCATTTTCCAGGATTCTTGTTTTGTTTTGTTTTTCTTTAATGCTGTATTTTTGAGCTCATAATTTTGATCCTGCATACCTAGGTTAATGATTTTTTTTCTTTTTGATCAGTTCTATTTTTTATTCAACTAGAGTTTTTGAACATCTGTTACATTGCAATGGAGATTCACCTATAAATTACAAGGCCTTTAATTTTGTGTTATGTGTATGTTGTGCTGTCTAATGTCATGTTTTGTCTGTATCAAAACTGAGCGCTCCTAAAATTAAATTTAAAAATGGATCCAAATACTTTATTCACGTGATTTAAAAAGGTTCAATTTAAATTGAGGTAAACCAATAAAAGTGAAATGTCTTTAAAAATAACTTGCAAGTCTCTAGGTGGTCAAATATATGAAATGTTGATGTTAAACAATGTCTAATATCAATTGTTTCTAGGACTTTTCTTCAACAGGAAAGAGACAGCAAATACTGTTCAGGACACTTGTCTAATATCTTGACTAAAAACAATATTACTAAGAGTTATGTCTTAACAAGTACAATTCTATATACAAAGGGTTCTAAAGGTTCAACTATGTTTTCAGTTAGAGTACTATAAACAACAAAGTATTTTATCTTGTTAAAATGGTGTAATTTATCTAAATTCAAAAATTTCATAAGAGTTGTTTCAGAATGTGAACAAAAGGGGGTCAACACATAAAAAAAATAAAAAATAAAAGGTTCTAAAAATACTATATTTAGTAAGAAGAAAATCTTTCTGGATAAAATAGTGTTATATAATGAAATACATGAGGGTCTAAGTAAATGCTAAAAAAGTCTGTGTGTAAGTGAAGGGCAAGTTTCAACAAGTCTGTGTGTAACTAAGTTGGTTGTATGTATGTAAAACAGCTAAAGCTATTTAAGGTTTTTCCTAAGGTGAAATACTAATGTTCTGATATAAGCCAAAGTTTAATCTATATGGTAAAATGACATGGTAAAATAACAAGGATTTCTTAGAAACACTAATTTACTCTTAACTTTGTGTCTATTAAGTTTATTCTTTAAAACAATTAGTCTTAAAAATTGGGGTTTATACAATTATGGTTAAACAACTGTTAAGAGTATTGTACTATGTTACAGAGTCTAAATTTTTCTTTAAAAACTAAATTTAGTAAGATTAAAGTGTCAAGGTAATTGTGAAATGGTCACTCCTTGTATATTAAATGTATTCATATTTTCCAAGTATACAAGTTTTAAACCAGGGTATTTATCAAGCTGCTATTCTCCAAACTTCTCTCTCAATGTTGGAATGCTTCTAGGTTCTCATGAGCAGTCTTAATGCCTATTCCTACCAGCTAAAATATTACAATCATACCCCAAAGCTGTTGCTCAAGTAATATTTAAGGGAATAGAATCTTGCATTACTGTCTTTGGAATCCATCTTTCTATCATTATAACCCCTTATTCCACTCAACAAATTAAATGGCTAAACAATAATGATGATGATTGGTCAGTATTATATTGTTCCACCTCAGCTCAGTTGATAACCATTATCCCCAACATCCTTGGATTCAGTTTTGTAAAGTTACTCCCATAATTTTTCCAAAAGTGACTAGTGCCCAACCTATTAAAAATTGTATAACTATATTTACTGATGGATCTAAAAATGGAGTAGGCGCTGCACTTATTCATGATCAACTTCATACTATAATAGTTCAATCCAACTCGGCACAAGTACTGAGCTCGCAGCTGTGGTGTTGGCTTTTAAAGTAGCAGATAATCAGCCATTTAATCTCCTATCTGATAGTTCATATGTTGTTAATGCTTTAAGTGTTCTTAAAACTGTGCCATGTATTTCTTCTTTATCCACTGTGACTTCCTATTTCACTACACTGCAAAACCTTATTCTGCAGCGTAAACATCCATTCTATATAGGACATATTAGGGCTCATTCTAATTTACCGGGACCTTTGGCTAGAGCAAATGATTTGGTGGATATGGCTACCAAATCCGTTTTTGTTTTTTCCATAGAGGAACAAACAAAACTCTTTCATGAGAAATTCCATGTAAATTCCACTACCTTGAGTAGAAAATTTCCTATCTCTAAATGTGTGGCTCGGCAATAGTAAAATTGTCAACACTGTGCTCCTTTGATCCCAGTACAATCTTTTGGAGTCAATCCCAGGGGATTGTTACCTAATCATGTTTGGCAAATGGATGTAACTCATATTCCTGAATTCGGTACTGTAAAGTATGTACATGTGTCAGTAGACACTGCTTCAGAGTCATCATGGCTTCCGCTCACTCTGGAGAAAAAGTAAAAGATGTCATTCAACACTGCCTACAAGCATTTACTTGCTGGGGCATACCTAAAGTTATAAAAACAGATAATGGTCCTGCTTATACCTCCAAAAGCTTCCGGCTATTTCTACAAACATTTAATATTCAATTGATTACTGGTATTCCCTATAATCCACAAGGACAAGGTATAGTCAAGAGGACGCATCTCACCTTAAAAAATTGTCTTAATAAACAAAAAGGGGGAATAGGAGCCTCCTTTAAATCTCCCAAGGACAAAATTAATCTGGTTCTTTTTATTTTAAATTTTTTGACTATAGACAATTATGGACACTCTGCGACTGATCGCCATAGCAACCCTTCCCCTGTCCCTCAAACATGGGCCAAGTGGAAAGACATATTGACAGGTTGCTGGAAAGGACCAGATCCAGTATTACGTACGTTGGGTCCAAGGGTCTGTTTGTATTTTTCCACAGGATCAACAAACTCTGATCTGGGTTCCTGAAAGACTGACCAGACCTATACAACATGGAAGTGATACTACTCCCCCTCATGATAGTGAGCCTTCCCATAACTGCAAAGACACAAGTGGACAGCCAGACCCGGAATCTGTGGGCAATAGTTAAAGCTTGGCCATATCCTTTACCGTTAACTAATACTTCCTCTCTACTCCCTCCGTTGTTCACCACCAATGCGGCTACAGGATTACCCACTACACTTTATGATCCAGAGACTCAACCATATAATTCTTCCACTATCTCCCTCCCTGGAGCCTTATGCTTTGATATACCTGAGGATAATGCTATTAGTAATAATAACTCTAGCCCTTGTATTGTTCTCCAAAAGCAGGTACAGGGTCTCTTTTATAAGAATATGGAATCCCCTTATGCTCCGCTCCAGGGTTATGCTACGCTTGGTCTTCAGTATGTCAATAATAATTTAATAACCATATCAAGGACATACTGGAAAGGGGAAGCTACTTTGATCACAGGATTTGTACCTTACAAATGACCTCTTCCCACTATGGGTTTAAAAATCCCAGAAATTTTCCTCCATGTAATCCAAAATTTTCCACACCTCCCATTTGGACAGGTTGTCAAAATGCCAAGCGAGCGACCCTGGTTCAACATGGATTTTTCTTCACACCAAATTTTACTTCCCAGCGTACCACTGATAATTTTGCTGATCATGACGCCAACTTGGGCATGGAGCGCGTTAATCCTTTTGATAGCTGGTTGCTTTTCATCTCGACTTCAGGATATACTAACTTACAACCTTTTTTTGCTCTTAAAGGAGGATCTTTTAGACAATGCAAATGGAACTCTTCGGTGTGGAGCGGAAAAAATGCTGGAGCTGAGACTACTACTAACTGTACTAGAGACATTACATTCTCATCCACTCCAGCCTGTGTGTTCCCTCCTTTTATGTTTCTACTAACCAATATTTCCAATAACACAACCCTTGATTGCTCTCAATCTAGTTGCTACCTTTCTCAATGTTGGAATGCTACCAATTTCTCCCGCGCGGTCTTAATGCGCATCCCTACCTTCCTACCTATCCCAGTCTCTGTTACAGATGCAGAATTACCAGTGCTACTATCAAAAAATAAAAGACAATTTGGCATCGCGGCAGCTGTGTTGCAGCCGTTGTTGCGTTGGCGGCGGCCGCCGCAACTGCAGCTGCTGCATTGACAACTACTATACAGACAGCGACTGCATCAACCGTTTAGCTGAAAACACAGCTACTGCCTTACAAACTCAAGAGACTTTAAACCAACATTTAAGGGCAGGCTTACTCCTGGTGAATCAAAGAGTGGACCTATTACAAGAACAAGTGGACATATTACAAGAACTTTTGGGACTGAGCTGTGATTACTCTTTAAGAGCTGTTTGTGTTCCCCCTATTGTATATGATATTTTCAGCACTGCAGCTGACTTATCTAGTAATTTGTCACTTTACCTTACTTCTACTTGGTCATCTCAATTTGATAATCTTAACTCACAACATAGAGCTGAAATTGTCAAAGCTAATTCTACTGGGGTACATATTGCTTCTGTATCTGAGATGGCTAAATGGTTTTCTTCTGCTTTCAATTTTGTAAAACAGTGGGCAGGTCTGGGCACTTTGGGACTGCTTCTCCTCATTGGTATCCTTTTCCTCACTCGTCTGTTTGTGCGTCTACGAGCCAGCCAACACAGGGATCGGATTATCTTTCATCAGGCCATGACCGCCCTAGAGGCAGGCAGCTCCCCACAAGTGTGGCTCTCGATGCTGGACCGGTAGTCAAAGACGGGTAATGAAGGAGGTGGCTATGTACCAACCTAAGACAGGAGCTGCAGCATGCTCTGCAGACTCTGATGACGGGTAAGGACATATGCTGACCACTCAACCTAAGACAGGCACGGTCCCGAGCTTTAATTTTATAATAAAAAAGGGGGAACTGTCGGGGTACCCGGGATCCCTGGCCCTAGGTATGGCTAAGATGGCGCCTGGTAGTGAGTCAGAGCAGTTAACTTTTGCACAAACATCTGACATCATTTTAAGGAAGTCTTTATGACTGGTTCTCTGGTCTCATGCACAACGCATGATCTCGGTATGCCCTGCTTGGCTCTCTGTATCTGTCCACGCTTTTCCCTCGTGTGCTCTCCTTTGATTGGTGGTTTTACCTATATAAGGTCTGTAACTTCCCTGCTGAGAGGGGAAATAATATAAGAAAAAGAAACAATAGAAGCAGAAGGACAGCACGCAATAAAGCATTGAAACTTCAACCAGGTGTCGTGTTTCTCTGTGGGCAGGGAATGCAACAGGTCATTACTTGGAATATCTAATTCATAACCAAATGGATCAGTAGAAACAGAATTTAAAACAAATTCTGAATGGTGGTGAACCTCCCAAGCAAGAATGACAAGAAATCAAAAGGCCTACTAGTGGTGTTCTTGAGACATTCAATTTCTTAGAAAATTCTGATGAAAGTGATGAAGGAGAGGAAAATGACATGATCAAAGGCATCCCAGGAGGAAATGATAAACATTGGATGAATAAACACAAAATAGTTATTGAAAACTTTTAGAACTCATCAGTGAATTCAGTAAAGTAGCAGGTTACAAGATCAATGCTCATAAATCCAATGCATTTTTATACATAAGTGATGAATCTTCAGAAAGAGAAATTAGGAAAACTACCCCATTCACAATAGCATCAAAAAAAATAAAATACTTGGGAATCAATCTCACAAAAGAGGTGAAAGGCCTCTACAATGAGAACTACAGAACACTAAAGAAAGAAATTAAAGAAAACCTTAGAAGATGGAAAGATCTCCCATGTTCCTGGATAGGCAGAATCAATATCGTCCAAAATGGCTATACTACCTAAAGTGCTATACAGATTCAATGCAATTCCAATTAAAATCCCAATGATGTACCTTGCAGAAATACAGCAAGCAATTATGAAATTCATCTGGAAGAATAAAAAACCTAGAATAGCTAAAGAAATCCTCAGTAGCAAGAGCGAGGCAGGGGGTATTGCAATACCAGATCTTCAACTCTACTACAAAGCAATAGTAACAAAAATGGCATGGTATTGGTACCAAAATAGACAGGTAGATCAATGGTACAGAATAGAGGACATGGACACAAACCCAAATAAATACAATTTTCTCATACTAGACAAAGGTTCCAACAATATGCAATGGAGGAAAAGATAGCCTCTTCAACAAATGGTGCTGGGAAAACTGGAAAACCATATGCAATAGAATGAAATTAAACCCCTATCTCTCACCCTACACAAAACTCAACTCAAAATGGATCAAGGACCTTGGAATCAGACCAGAGACCCTGCATCTTATAGAAGAAAAAGTAGGTCCAAATCTTCAACTTGTTGGCTTAGGATCAGACTTCCTTAACAGGACTCCCATAGCACAAGAAATAAATGCAAGAATCAACAACTGGGATAGATTCAAACTTAAAAGTTTTCTCTCAGCAAAGGAAACTATGAGAAATGTGAAGAGAGAGCCTACAGAGTGGGAGAATATCTTTGCCACTCATACTTCAGATAGAGCGCTAATTTCCAGAATATATAAAGAACTCAAAAAACTCTACACGAAGAATACAAACAATCCAATCAACAAATGGGCTAAGGAAATGAACAGACACTTCACAGAAGAAGATGTACAAGTAATCAACAGATATATGAAAAAATGTTCAACATCCCTAGTAATAAGGGAAATGCAAATCAAAACTACCCTAAGATTTCATCTCACCCCAATTAGAATGGCGATTATCAAGAATACAAGCAACAATAGGTGTTGGCGAGGATGTGGTGAAAAAGGACACTCATACATTGCTGGTGGGGTTGCAAATTAGTGCAGCCACTCTGGAAAGCAGTGTGGAGATTCCTCAGAAAGCTTGGAATGGAAACACCATTTGACCCAGCTATCCCACTCCTTGGCCTGTACCCAAAGGACTTAAAATCAGCACAGTACAGACATACAGCCACATCAATGTTCATAGCTGCTCAATTCACCATAGCCAGATTGTGGAAGCAACCTAGATGCCCTTCAGTTGATGAATGGATAAAGAAAGCTGTGGCATATTTATACAATGGAATATTTCTCCGCAATGAAGAATGATAAAATCATGGCATTTGTAGGCAAATGGTTGAAATTGGAGAATATCATGCTAAGTGAGATAAGCCAATCTCAAAAAACTAAAGGATGAATGATCTCGCTGATAAGCGGATGAGGACATATAATGGGGGGTGGGAGGGGCTAGCATTAGGTTTAGGGTTAGGTTTAGAGTTAGGCTAAGGAGAGTGGTAAGAATGAAGGAAAGAAGGACTGTGTAGAGGAAAAGAGGGGTGGGAGGTGTGGGGGAGGGGAAAAATAAAATGAACATCATTACCCTATGTAAACATAAAAAAAATAAAAAAAAATAGTTATTGAAGGCTTAGCTGCAGACCTAACTGATGATCCTGATACAGAGGAAGCACTGAAAGAATTTGATTTTTTAATGACAGTTGAAGATGGTAAAGGAGCTGAAGAAGCACGGAGTTCAGGGGATGGCACAGAATGGGCTAAACCAATAATGTTTCAATCTGGAGGAGGAAAGTCATTTATTATGGATTCTGATGATGTTTTGTTGAGTGTACTGGGCCTTGGAGACCTTGAAGACTTGACAGTAACAAATGATGCAGATTATAGTTATGACTTTCCTGCCAATAAAGATGACTTTTGTAAGACATGGAACCCCAAGTATAAACTACATAGCAATTTTGATGGAGGACAGGCATTAGCTTTTCATCCTGTAGAACCTGTGCTGTTTGCTGCCTCTGAGGATCATACTCTGAAACTTTGGAACCTGCAAAAAACAGTTCCTGCCAAAAAGAGTGCCTCTTTAGATGTAGAGTCTACTACACATTTAGGGCCCACATTGGCCCTGTTCTGTCACTGGCTATTAGTTCTAATGGAAAACAGTGTTTTAGTGGTGGTATTGACACAACCATCCAGTGGTGGAATATGCCTCATCCTAATGTGGATCCATATGACACATATGAGCCAAATGTTCTAGCTAGCACTTCAGTTGCTCATACAGATGCAGTCTGGGGTCTTGCTTATAGAGGAATAAAAATCAGTTACTATCTTGTTCAGCAGATGGCACTGTTAGGTTATGGAATCCACAAGAAAAATTGCCTTGTATTTGCACTGACAATGGAGACAAGGAACATGGAATACCTACACTTGTTGACTTTATTGGTTGTGATATCTCTTTCAACACTGGTAGTGCAGTAATTTATGATTTAGAAACATTACAGTCATTGGTGATGCTTTCATCACAGGCAGGTACTGGTTTACAATCCGGTAATCACATTAACAGAGTAATAAGTCATCCCACAGTTCCTGTTATATTAACTGCTCATGAAGATAGACACATCAAATTTTTTGACAATAAAATGAGTAAAATGATTCATTCAATGTTAGCTCATTTGGATGCTATTACAAGTCTAGTAGTAGATCTTAATTGAATCTATTTGATGTCAGGAAGCCATGACTGTTCCATTAGATTAAGGGATTTAGATAGCAAGACATATGTGGAAGAAATAACAGCTCATAGGAAGAAATTGGATGAGTCAATTTATGATGTTGCTTTCCATTCATTAAAAGCATATATTGCAAGTTCAGGAGCTGATGCCCTTGCCAAAGTATTTGTGTGAATCCACAAAAACTCACATCATGACAAAAGATTTGCTTGGACAAAAAAATGGTCTGCTTCACTGCCATCAAAAAGATTATTGATATAACAGTACATATGTTCTGCCTAGTGAAGGCAATTTGGAGCAGGCATAAATTGGTTGAAATCACATCTTAATGTCAGGTTCATTAATTTAATTGTAATTACTGTATTTTGTGGGACATAAAGAAAAAGGACTCTAGTATTTGTGGTCTGTACTGGATATGAACTGAGCATATGTTTACTTTTTTAGGTATCTTTATGCCAGTGTGGAGTCTGATCTTACGAAGACCTTTTTTTTCCCCCTAAATGACTCTGTGTGCTGCCTTAGAGTTAGGAATGCGGTGCTCTTGTTGGGGAAGAGAGCTCTAAGAGTAGCTTTTTTCATCTCTTAGTGATCTTTTGTTTATCAGTTGAGTGCAACAGATTCCCTTTTAAATTTATTTTGCTTAAAAAAAAGAAGAAAAAGAAAATTTAACTTAAAATATTTTATCATTAGTTGCACAAAATGTTTAGATAAAATTCTAGATTTTATAAGTCTTCTTATATATTTAGCTTTTTGAGCACAATAGTGCTCAAATTTGTATTGAAGTTTTTCTTCATTATACAACCCTAAACACAGTGATTTCACTGACCAGCCACCCCTAACCACTTTCTTTCCTCCTTCTGCTTAATACAGCTCAGCTAAGTCCTTCCATAAAGATGCTAAATCACCTTCATCATCACATAAATGTCTTCATGAACAAAGGACTATTAAGTATATTAAAATAAAACAGTGGGGTTTAGTACTCCAAAGGGACTCTTTGAAAAAACTAATCTTGGCTTCTGTCACTATGTGACATTTTGTACATCTTACTGTATTTACAAGTTTATTTATCAAGGATTATCCATCTTGAAAATGGCCTATTATTATTTCACTTTTTGTTGGTATTTATATCCTTTTATTAATGTGATAAAGAAACCTATATATATATATATATATATATATATATATATATATATATATATATTTGGAACTACTTTGAATAGTCTAAAACAGACTAAAAATGGAATATTTTATAGTTTCAGTTACAAAACAAGGTGTTTACCCCCAAAGATACATATCTTGGTTGATCATTATTCCAAACAAAATTATCTTCTTAAAAATTATTTGGAGTAAAAGTTTATTTGCATTACAAATAGGATACAAAAATAGTTCAATCAGGATACAGAAATCTGCTGTGTTTGAACTAGCTTTTCCTGTCTGTTTTTTTTTTTTTTTTTTGGTGGGCTTAATTTTATGGTGTAACCAACGATTTTGTTTCTGTAAGCATGATTAAGACAATAAAGTATTTTTTCTAGTCTTCCAAAATCTTTTCTGATCTGTTTGCGAGTTTTGATGAGTTTTGTAAGATTTTTGTTTTACAAGCTATGAATAAGCAAATTTTTAAGATTGTACCACAAAGCAAATGTACAGATATTGAAAAATAATGTATATAAAATGCATATAATAAATATAAATTGTGTACCTGTAAAAAAAAAAGATTTTTTGCCATCATGGCTGACTAGTATATTAAATTATTAATGAATGCTACTAGAATGTATGTAAAGTTTACTAAAGATAAACTTGCTAATTATGTAAAGTAATGCATGTATTAATAAGTTTGATTTAGTCATTTGTATGCTTTAAAACATCATGATGTATATAAAAAGTTGATAGTGTAATTAATAAATAGCAAAATGTGTGAACATTAAAAAGTGAGTACTTCTGGTTGATCTCTACATTTTTACTTCATTCAGATAGTACTGACATGAGTTGTAATAGACTTTTGTTATATCTCAAATCTATTTTTGTCTTCTCTAGATATATGTGTACCTTTTTCCACTGTAGATATTTGTCCATATTTCTTCTTAAGACCCCAGGTTTGGGCTGGTGATATAACTCAGTTGGTAGAGTGCTTGCCTCACAAGCACAAGGCCCAGGGTTCAAATCTACAGCACTGCAAAAAAAATATAAATAAAAAATAAAAGACGCCAGGTTTATAAATCTCTGATGAATATCTTTGGCAATGTCAACCAAAATTGACCTGCTATCTCAGGTCTCTGTGGAGATAAAAAGTAGTTTTTATATGGTTTTCAAGAAAGTCATAAATGTTTGCTTGTTTCACTCTTCCTTCTGCTAGAGAGAGAATAAAAGGGGTTGATAGTTTTTCCTTATTATGCAATGTTCTACTGTAGAGTAAGAATGACTGTTAGGGCTGGGTAGATAACTCAGCTGGTAGAGTGCTTGCCTTGCAAGCACAAGGCCCTGAGTTCGATCTCCAGTACCACAAAAAAAAAAAAAAAAGAATGACTGTGTGGATAAGAGTGACTCATTTTTCTTTCCTCTATTCTGGGACTCTCTCCAGTGTGCTCATCTGTGTTTCTGTAAAATCTCAGATGATTTTGGAAGTTCTCACAAGTAAATTAATTTAGTACATTGTGGTGAAGTTTATTTTTATAATTTTTAATGTTTTTATTTGTTCTTAGTTATACATGACATTTGAGTCCATTCTGATTAAATTATTCAAGCATGGGATACATCCTATTCTAGTTCAGACCTGATTTTTGTACATGGGCAAACTTGGGATTAACTTAGTTGTTTCCATATGTGTACTTAGGAAAATTAGGTTAGATTTATTCTAGTTTTTTCCCATTACTACCCTCCCTACACAGTGATTCCTTTATATATTCATGTGTTGATGGGTAACTAAGTTGGTTCCATACCTTAGTTGTTATGAATTGTGCTACTGTAATCATTAATGTGACTGTGTCACTGTTCTATGCATATTTTAAATACCTTGGGTATATACTGAGGTATTTTAACTAGTCCAAATGGTGTTTTAATTCCCAATTTTGGGGGGTTTTTGTACTGGTAATTGAAAGCAGCGGTGCTCAACGACTGAGTCATAGCCCTATTCTTTTATATGTTTTATATAAAGACAGGATCCTACAGATTTGCTTAGGGACTCACTAAGTTGCTGTGGCTGGTTTTGAATTCACAAGTCTCCTGCCTCCTGTCCTCAAATCAATTCCTAGTATTTGAGGAATTTCCATACAGTTTCCCAGAGGTGTTGCACCAATTTGCAGGCCTTCAATATATGGTCATCCTTTTTTCCTACATCCTTGCCAACATTTGCTGTTACATGTATTCTTGGTAATTGCCATTCTGACTGAAGTGAGGTAGAATCTAAGTATAATTTTAATTTGAATTTCTCTAATTTCTTGAGGTGTTGAACACTTCCTTATGTTTTTGTTGATTCTTCATATTTCTTTTTTTAGAAGCACCTCTTAAGCTCCTTTGCACATTTATTGATTAGTTTATTTGCATATACTTATCTTTGTAGCAATGAGGAACTTGGATTTGCTTTGTTGCTCCCCTTGTGACATCCTCACATTGGTAATAAATTAATTTTTTTACAATGTATATTCACAATAGTCTAGCAAGCAAAATAACTTCTTCCCTTGATTTCTTTTATTTATGTATTCTCAATGAACCCAAGAATTTTCATCAGTTCAGGGAATAAAATGTTCATTCCACAAGGTGATAAAACGAATGTATGGAAACTATGGCATTGAAATTTTACACTTTAAGAAAGGAATGGGGATGTGTGTGGGGGGTAAAAATTGGAAATTTTGTCATGATGAATATAATAAATATTTGATGACTATGCAACGAACATTTTACTGTTAATAGTTATGAAGAACATATAAAATCTCAGAGAACACCTCAGTTTACACCAGTCAGTTTTGAGGAGTGTTTTGGGTGTCTTAAAAATGTATCTTTGCCAAAGTTTTGGTAACATAACTTTCCTCTGAAAGAAAATTTGGAAAATATAAAGTGGAGTACATGTTTAAGTTCATATGAAGAATAATTTGAAATGTAACACTTGTTAAATATTTTTGTAAAGTAAGAACTAAAAATCTCTTTATTCACAAATAACATGACACTCTATATAGAAATTCTTAATATGGAAATAAGTTCCTAGAATTGGTAAGAGAATTAAACACTGGTTAAAATTTATGAGGCCAATATACAAAAATATTTTTATTTCTATATGCTTGAAATAACCTATTACAAAATAAAATTTTAAAAATAACATTTAAAATAGAGTCCAAAATCAATACTCAGAAATTAATATGTGAGGCTTATATATTTAATATTATAAAGCATTGATAAAAGAAATTAAAGACCTAAATAAATAAAATATTCTATGTTCAATTATCAAAAGATTCAATATTATTAAGATGACAGTTTTCCTTCAATTGAGTTATAGAATCTAAGCAGTTCTAAACAAAATTTCAATGGACTACTTTTTTAAACACTTGTTAAATTTTTACTCAAACTTTTGTAGACAAGAGATTTAAAAATTAAGAATAAATGACCAAATATGATCAGATTGTTTTTATTTAATGAAATCCTGTTGTTCTGTATTCAACAAACAGTTCTTCCTTGTGTCAAAATATAATATTTTACTGAATGTAGGGAGATTGGTACTTATCAATTATTACTTAATCAAAAATCAGGTATAGATCTTTGTTGAGAATTCTACATTTATAATAAAGGATCCAGACCTTTTAAACAGGTCTGTGCCATAAATAACTGAGAGCATTTTTATTTGTGAAAAATGTAACAGATGCCATGAAACTCAAAAATACTTAATGATGTTTTCAAATCCTAAAAAAATATTAAAGTGCCATTTTACAGAGAAGCTTTATGAAGGTAATAAATGCAAAAATGTATTTTGACAGTGCTCAGAATTTATCATTCTGAGCATTCATATTCAAGGAAAGAATTGCAAATATAAAGAATATGGAAGAGTTTTAATTAAAATCACAAGCATAATGCAGTGCAAGAAAATTCACAAGAAAATAATTCTCTACAAATTTAAGAAATGTGTTAAACAATTTAAACATTTCTCAGTGCTGTTTCACAATTATACATTGCAGTGATAAGTCCTACAGATGTGAAAATTTTGGAAAATCTTTTATTCACAGGTCAGCCCTTAGTAAACACAAGAAGATTCATTATGAAGAGAAACAGTACAAATATACAGAATGTGCAAAAGCATTTATTTCAATTTCACACCTTACTCAACAGAGGATTCATAGTGATGAGAGAACATATGAATGTAAGAAATGTGGCAAATAACTTAAGTATAGGACTGCCCTTATTGCACCACATGGAATTCTTAGTAATGCTAGATTACAGAAATGTATAGAATGTGGAAAAGATTTTAAATACATCTCAACTCTTACTCAGCATGAGAAGATACATACTCCAGAGAATCCTTACAAATGTGAAGAATGTTGGAAAGCATTTATTCAAATTTCACAACTTTCTTAACACCAGAAGGTTCATAGTGATGAGAGTTCAAATGAATGTAAGAAATGTGGCAAAGACTTTAAGTACAGCACAGCCCTTATTTAACACCAGAGGATTCATGGTAATGAGAGGCCTTGTGAATTTAAGAAAAGTGACAAGGGCTTTAAAGATTCTTCAATTCCTACTCTACATCAGAAGGTTCATATTGAAGAGAGACCATAAAAATATTAGGAATATGTAAGAGATTTTAAATGTATCTCAGTTCTTACTCAACACCTGAAGATTCATACTGGAGTGAAGACCTACATTTGTAAAGATTATGGGAAAGCATTTATTCAAATTTTATACCTTACTCAACACCAGAGATCTCATAGTGATGACAGGTCATATGAATGTAAGAAATGTGGAAAAGGGCAGTCACGGAGTGAGCTGGCAGGAGAGTCAGGCCGCCTGCATCATGGAGGGAGCAGGAGGGCACCCAACACCCTTGTCTTGCAGAGCTAGGCTGTGGGCAGCCAACCCACCCAAACACCAGACTGAAGACCCCATTCAGCTACAACCATTTTCCTCCTTAAGTAAAGACAAGATAAATCTTTCCCTCAGGACATACCCCTAAACTGTGGGTATTGACATGCAAAAAAGATTCCTTGCAGGATTCTTGTGAACAGGAGAATTAAGAATTCCTTAGACATTTTTTCATTTTGTCTAGAGTTGATTCTCTGCTTAGACTTTCACAGAGTAAAACCCGTAGATGATCAAGTCATGTACCTTAGAGGAGCTGTTCCTGTGCTGACGATATACCCCTTCTCTTAGAGTGCTTGCCTAGCATGCACAAGGCCCAGGTTCAAATCCCCAGCACTGTGGGTTAATGGATAACAAAAAAACAAAACCACTTCTAAGGATGCCAACCAACCTTCCATCCTCTCAACTTTTCATTTTATTTTCTCTTATCTTCATCAACTTAATCAACACTGTAAAAATGCACCAGTTTCACAGGCAAACAATTTACACTGACACATTTAAGCAGGGACCAGGGCTCCAAGGGAGCAGTGCTTCCACAATCACCTGTATTTCTTAAACTAAGTGTTACATGACATCACTCAACTCTCATTTGTTCATAGGTTGTGTGTCTCTCATGAGTATGCTTTAGTGGGTATTTCTTCAGCAACTTCTTTAACTACACAATGGGCCCCAGGTTGCAGTGAAAGGAAATTCAAAATGACAACCACACTGGTCCCTGGCACCCTCCAGGCTTCTTGGACACACTTCTGTACTCACTGCCACTGAAGGGGAGTTCCACACTTGAGTACTTTCCATGAGAACATCAATGTTGACTGGAAAACCAAGAGGTGAAGACAAAGGGCAGCCACTGTTGGCCCTGGAGTTTCTCAGTCAGTTTTGCTTTGCACAGGCTTGCATGTGACTTCATGAATACTGGTAGGATTTGGGGTTGAATCCATGTTAGCCTCTAATGATAGAATTCAGGAGGAACAGGGGGGATTTACAATCAAATTTCCCAGTATCTTTGGAGCTCTATTGTCAAGAGAAATGGAGCCCTTTTGTAGACTCTTGTTAATATTGATGGACATCCTCAAGAGATGCAGTGTAGAATTGGGTGAAGCATACAGACCACTCAGGTTGTGAGTTGTTCTCATGTTTACCACAGAACTGAGAATTAATGGATTGTGCTTTGTAGGATAAGGAATGATACAAGAACCCCTTTTGCTAGAACTCATGGTGGAACAATTAAATCAGAGACATTAGGCATGTGGTATGTTGGGGCTGGGTAGAAAAATGTCAAGAAAGAAAAAGGATTTGACAGTTTGCAAATGCTTCAAGTACACTTTTCCTGCTCAATAAGTCCTATTACACAGTTGGATATTCTAGAACCATTTCTCTTTTGATATTCAGGTTTTGCCCATGTTGGGTCTTCACATTTGCATTTTAGTAGAGTTATTAGGGTTTAAATTTCTGATATTGTGGTGCACTCTTGATTTGGAGTGCAAGGGTTTAGTGCTGCATATCCCAAATTCAACTTGGTTATATTGTAGGTCACGGGTGTAGGTTCTGTGATGTAAGGAAAGCCTTTGCTCATGGTTCTTGTGCCAGAAAAATAGGAATCAGCACATGGATAATCACTTGTTGCTTGCAAACAACCAGAAAGAGTCAGGAATTTGCAAGGGCATTGATGTATTTACAAGGGGAATTAGGGTCACTAATAATGGTTGCTTACAGAATGAACTGGCAATTACTACTTCCTATATTTGTAGAGTATGATGAGGCTGAAGATATGTTGTGGAATTTGTGGGTTTACCATGAATGATGACAAGTTTCAAAGTGTCCCTTCACCAAAGTTGGTTTATAGCACCAACACCATTCTGCTTTTTGTAATCCCCAAATATTCATACTCTCCCATTTTGAATACTCAGCACTCCACTTTCTGCACTGTGTATGTTCATATCTGGTGTTATGGACTGTGAAACTGTGCTCATCATGTCATCACCAGCCTCTTATTTCATTCATTGGCTTGTAGTCTGCATCTCTCTGGGGCTAGTTAGAGGACTCTTAGCAATATCCCACAGGGCCTTTTGAGAGACAAGCATTAGTGTGTTCAAGAGGGCAAATCCTTGTGTGAACACAGAGATACCAGACATTTCTGCATCTCAAGGTGAGTTGAGGTGCCCCTGGAAAAATCCCAGCAGGTCAATTTATGAATGCAACCTAGTTGTAAGTCAGCAGTCAAGGAGGTGGAGCCTGGCAGGTGGAGTGAACATAGAACATCTCTCCTTGTATGTCAGGTCTATCCTGTCCTCCATCCAACATGCTGGGTGAATGAATCCCTCCTCTCTTCATGAGCCATCAGAGGAGACACTCACCTTCACTTAGAAGAACCAATTCCCAGGTTCCAGCTGTCTCCTTTCCTGACTGTGTATGAAAGGAGGGGAAACCTGTCAGATGGGGTGTGATGTGTCCCAATTCAATAATCAACTAAGAAAAAAACTGCACTGCACTGCATGCTACCCTGCCCTGAACTCTCACCAGCCATCATTTGGTGTGGTTGCTAGGGCTCTAGGCTAGGTTCCTGACTAGGAAAATCCGGATGTGCCCAATCCTGGAGGAGCATGTTTTGAGGGCAATGCTGCTGGGGCCAGTGATAAGCTTGGTAACCCATGTGGCTGAAAGCACACCTTTGTCCCAGCCTGATTCCCTGGAACTTGTGGGGGCTAATTGCCTGCAGCATGAGCTAGGGGACTGGTGTGGCCCAAGGAGCACAATGTCACCTGGGCCTGGGTGAAATTGTGAGTTGTCAGGCTTCAGTGGGATCCCTTGTTCTGCCTGGACCTGGAGCGATATATCGCCCACGGGTCTCCACCCCACATACAGTCTTGTTCCTCGTCACCTGGGTGATGATGTTAGAATCATTTCTTGAGAATCACAGGTCCCTGGCACCCACTGCCTTCGTCTTTCCTCTTACCATCACAACTGAGACAGCACTTGCCTTGACTCTTGGTTTGAAGCAGACAGGAGCAGAAGTTTCTCTGGTTACTAAGGGAACTGTGACACCACCTTGCTGTCATGCCCATCCTCTGTGACTTCAGGCAGTATCTGCGGTTCTGTCGCCATATTAAGGGATCCACTCCTCAAACTCCATGTTGTCCATGGGTCAAAAAAACTCTCTGGGAAGGGAAACCAAGTGACTTCTTCTACTGGAGTCTGAAAATCATGTGCCCTTCACAAGCGACCTGCCCGATGCCTGTTCCTTCCCCTTTGCTTTCAGGATCTCTCCCATCTTTTGCTCTCATGTCACAGGAGAACTGGTAACCAAGTGAGGTGTTTTTCTCAGTGTAATTAAATGCAACTGAATGAGTGAAAGATCAGGGATATGACTTCCAGCCACTAATTTCTCTGTAATGAATCTTGAGAGTAATAACTGTCAACATAGCAAGCAGAAGATTGAGATTGGATAAGGAATGTATTATTTTTTGCTACCATGTTTCTGTCCTGGGACCCCAGACCCTGTGAGCCCTTACCACTTGCCTTTGCCTGTTTATATTCACCAACAGCACCTGGCTAAGTTGCTGAGGCATTCCCTCATTGAGGGGAAAACGACCTTCCCCCGAAGGAACAACTTCCTCTGCCTCAACCTTGCCTGAGACAATGGGCAAGATCCAGCACGTGATCTGGCTTGTGCATTTTGCACAGCTCTCTGCTGGTTAGAATTTTTCAAAGGAAAATGCCAAAAGGAAAAATAAGAAAAAAAACATCTAGGAAGGTGTGATTAGATTGTGAATGTAATGACTAGGGATGCATGTGTGAATGATCCCCCAAATCTCCATTTTTACTCACAACTTGAGCATATTCTAATTGCCACAGAGTCCTGCCTCTGCTCTTGCTCCTGGCATCCTTGGATCATGGATAAAATTTTTTGCTCAGGGATCAATTACATCCATTTTACTCCTCAAGTTAAGACTGGATAAATCTCACCCTCTGGTCCGGCCCCTAGACTGTGGGTATTGACATGCAAAAATGTTCCTTGAAGGATTTTTGTGAACAGGAGAATAAATAATTCCTTAGACATTGTTTAGTTTTGTCTAGCATTGCTTCTCTTCATAGAATTTCACAGAGTAAGAAGCATAGTTGATCATGTCATGTACCTTAGAGAAGCTGTTCCTGTGCTGACAATATAGTCCATCTCTTAGTGTGCTTGCCCAGCATGGACAAGGCCTGGAATAGAATACCCAGCACTTGGGATCACAAAAAAAAAAACAAAAAAGGAAAACCACTTCTGAGCATACCAACCTCCATTCTCTCAACTTTTTATTTTCTTTTCTTCTCTCTTTATTAACTGAATCAACACTGTAAAAAGGACCAGTTTCACAGGAAACAAATTTCCACTGACACATTTCAGCAGGGAGCTGCACTACAAGGGAGCAGTTCTTCCCCACTCACCTGCATTTCTTAAGAATACACGTTTGATCACATCACTCAGTTTTCATTAGTTTATAGCTTACATGTCTCTCATGAGTATGCTTATGCAGATATTTATTCAGCATCTTCTTCAACTATGCAATGTGCACCAGGTTTCAGTGAAAGGAAATTCAAAATGACAACTGCCCTGGTCCCTGGCACTCTCCAGGATTTTTGGACTAACTGCATTACTCTCTGCCAATGAAGAGGACTTCCACACCTGAGCACTTTCCATGTGAACATCAAAGTTTTCTGGAAAACTAAGAGGT